>NC_061839.1:21047015-21054515 GCF_019202785.1 Penaeus chinensis
TTTGTGGTATGAGGATGGAGATATGTGATTTTTTTTTTTTTTTTTTTTTTATTAGTGTTATATTTTTATTTTAAGCATCATTTTCTCCTTCGAAATATTATGATTTTTTCATCATCCCCTATACTACTGTTATGATTCTTTTTGTTAACATTGTTATTAACTTCATCATTATTAGCATTATCACTCTTATTATCTTATTGTCACTAATATTATCATTATCATTATTATTATTATTATATCGTTATTATCATTACCATTATTATTATTATTGTTAGCATTAATACAATTATGATTCTTAAAAGTTAATTGTTATTATCGTTATTATCATTATTAGTATTATCATTATTACCAATATTATTTTTGTTGTTGTTTATATTATTATTAATATTATTATCATTATTAGTATTATCATTATTACCAATATTATTTTTGTTGTTGTTTATATTATTATTAATATTATTATCATTATGATTATTATTATCATTATTATCATTATTAATACTATTATTATTATTGTTATTATTGTGCTATCATTATCGTTATTATTGTTGTCATTATTATTATTGTCATTATTTTTATTATCAATATTATCGTTCTCATCATTATTATTATTAGTTTATTATTATCATAATTATTATTGTTCTCATTATTAATATCTTTATTACTATTGCTATTATTACTGGTATCATTATTCTACTATGATTGTTATTATTATTATTATTATTATTATCATTATTATTATTATCATCATTATCATTTTTATTATTAGTATTATTGTTATTATTATTATTAGTATTAGTAGTAGTAGTAGTAGTATCATCATCATTATTATTATTATTACTATTATTATTATTATTATTATTACTATTATTGTTATTATTATTATTATTAATATTAATATTATCATCATTACCATTATCATTATCATCATCATCATGAAAGTTATCCATATTATCAATTTTATTGCTACTATTATTGTTATTATTACAATCATCATTATTATCATCATCATTACTGTTATCAAGAATATCACGATTATTGTTATTTTTTTTTTTATAATCATTATCATTAAAATCATTATCATTATTTCTATCACACTCATTATTATCATTATTATCATCATTATCACTATTATCATTATCATTATTATTATTATTATTATCATTATTATCATTACTATACTGTAATTATTTATCATTATTATTATTATTATTATTATTATTATTATTATTATTATTATTATTATTATTATTATTATTATTATCATTATTATTATTATTATTAATATTATTATTATCAATATTATTATTATTATTATTATTATTATTATTATTACTATTGTTGTTATTGACATTATTATCATTATTATCATCCTTATTATTATTATTATTATTATTATTATTATTATTTTATTATTATTATCATTATTATTGTTATCATTATTATTATTATTATTATTATTATTATTATTATTATTATCAACACCATTTTTATTATAATTATAAGTTTTATTACTAATGTTATCATCATTATATTGTCATTATAGTTATTACTATCATTATTAACACTATTAACATTACTGCTATCATTATTATCATTACTATAATTATTATTATTGTTATCATCATTATTGTTATTATTATCGTTATCATTGATGCTTTGCTATTATCATCATCATTATCATTGTTATTATTATTTCCATTATCATTATCATTATATCATCATTATAATTCTTACTCTCATTATTATCATCATTGCCATAGTCATTATAATCCTTATCATTATTATTACAATCAGTATTAGCAATATCGTTAAAAACGTTGATCATTTCAAATCTCTTTCTCCATTTCTCCCTCTCCCCATCTCTTTCTCCATTTCTCCCTCTCCCCATCTCTTTCTCTATTTCTCCCTCTCTCCATCTCTTTCTCCATTTCTCCCTCTCTCCATCTCTTTCTCCATTTCTCCCTCTCCCCATCTCTTTCTCCATTTCTCCCTCTCCCCATCTCTTTCTCCATTTCTCCCTCTCCCCATCTCTTTCTCCATTTCTCCCTCTCCCCATCTCTTTCTCCATTTCTCCCTCTCCCCATCTCTTTCTCCATTTCTCCCTCTCCCCATCTCTTTCTCCATTTCTCCCTCTCCCCATCTCTTTCTCTATTTCTCCCTCTCTCCATCTCTATCTCCATTTCTCCCTCTCTCCATCTCTTTCTCCATTTCTCCCTCTCCCCATCTCTTTCTCCATTTCTCCCTCTCCCCATCTCTTTCTCCATTTCTCCCTCTCCCCATCTCTTTCTCCATTTCTCCCTCTCCCCATCTCTTTCTCCATTTCTCCCTCTCCCCATCTCTTTCTCCATTTCTCCCTCTCCCCATCTCTTTCTCCATTTCTCCCTCTCCCCATCTCTTTCTCCATTTCTCCCTCTCCCCATCTCTTTCTCCATTTCTCCCTCTCCCCATCTCTTTCTCCATTTCTCCCTCTCCCCATCTCTTTCTCCATTTCTCCCTCTCCCCATCTCTTTCTCCATTTCTCCCTCTCCCCATCTCTTTCTCCATTTCTCCCTCTCCCCATCTCTTTCTCCATTTCTCCCTCTCCCCATCTCTTTCTCCATTTCTCCCTCTCCCCATCTCTTTCTCCATTTCTCCCTCTCCCCATCTCTTTCTCCATTTCTCCCTCTCCCCATCTCTTTCTCCATTTCTCCCTCTCCCCATCTCTTTCTCCATTTCTCCCTCTCCCCATCTCTTTCTCCATTTCTCCCTCTCCCCATCTCTTTCTCCATTTCTCCCTCTCCCCATCTCTTTCTCCATTTCTCCCTCTCCCCATCTCTTTCTCCATTTCTCCCTCTCCCCATCTCTTTCTCCATTTCTCCCTCTCCCCATCTCTTTCTCCATTTCTCCCTCTCCCCATCTCTTTCTCCATTTCTCCCTCTCCCCATCTCTTTCTCCATTTCTCCCTCTCCCCATCTCTTTCTCCATTTCTCCCTCTCCCCATCTCTTTCTCCATTTCTCCCTCTCCCCATCTCTTTCTCCATTTCTCCCTCTCCCCATCTCTTTCTCCATTTCTCCCTCTCCCCATCACTTTCTCCATTTCTCCCTCTCCCCATCTCTTTCTCCATTTCTCCCTCTCCCCATCTCTTTCTCCATTTCTCCCTCTCCCCATCTCTTTCTCCATTTCTCCCTCTCCCCATCTCTTTCTCCATTTCTCCCTCTCCCCATCTCTTTCTCCATTTCTCCCTCTCCCCATCTCTTTCTCCATTTCTCCCTCTCCCCATCTCTTTCTCCATTTCTCCCTCTCCCCATCTCTTTCTCCATTTCTCCCTCTCCCCATCTCTTTCTCCATTTCTCCCTCTCCCCATCTCTTTCTCCATTTCTCCCTCTCCCTATATCTATCCATCTCCCTCCCCTCTTCCCAATTACGTCTCCCCTCGTGTGTGTTTCCGCTCTCCATATTTTTCGCATGTGTTCCTCTCCACCCCTTTAATCTCCGTTGCCCTCTCTCCCCTTTCTCTACCCGTGGCGTTCTTACCCTTTCTTCCTTTTCTTGATTTTTTTTATTTTTTTTCTTTCATTGTTTCCCTCTTTTCCTTTCTTTCTTTTTTAAGTTCTATTTATTTTTATTTTTCTTATTCTTATTCTGGTGTGTGTGGCTCTATATATGTGTGTGTGTGTGCGTTTGTGTGTGTGCATGTGTGAGTTTGTGTGTGTGTGTATGTGTGTTTGTGTGTGTGTGTGTCTGTGCGAGTAAGTGCATGCCTGTATATTTGTATGTATTAATCAGTGTGTGTGTGTACGTACGTGTGTATATTCGTACGCACGTGTGTTTGTGCGCTACGAGCAACCACTCAAGCCAAGTTAAACCCGTTCAACCCCTTCGGCAAACAGTAAATTCCGTTCGTTTTATCAACAAAAAAAAAACGCGGGTCGTCGGGCGCAAAAAAGCGGCAGTGACTCACGTTACAGCCTCTAATTGGGAGAGCCAATTAAATCTTCGATAGAGACGGTTTGCGTATAATGCCCAGGTCACGGCCACGGATGAAGCTAGGTCAACTCAGGTCAATAACACCCCCCCCCCCCCTCCTCCACACACACACACACACACACAAATATCTGTATATGCCTTTTTCCTTTTTTTTAAAGATTTTTTTTTGTTTATGTCTTCTTCTTGACGGCTCTTTCTACGGTTATTATATATGTCTTGAGAATTTGTTACGTTGCTCGCACTCGTAAACACAATTTGCTTTGTTCCTTCCATGCCTTCTGTTCGTCGACTCTATCTCTATGTCGTCGTTCTCCTTTTTCTTGAATTCCACCTTCTCCTGATCCTCATATTCCTTTTTCCCTCTCCTCTCCTCCCTATTCTTCTTCCTTCTCTTCTTCTCTTCTTCTTTATCATTCGCAGTCCCTCCTCCATTCTCTTCTTCTCTTGTTCTTCCTCCTTCGCAGCCTCTTCTTCCTTCTCTTCTCTTGTTCTTCTTATATCTCTCCTTCTTTTCTCCTCCCCCTCCTCCTTAACCATCATCATGATCTTCCTTCCTCCTCCTCGTTTTCCCCTCCACCCTTTCTCCCTCCTCCTCTTCCTTTTCTCCTCCACCCTTTTTCCTTCCTCCTCCTCTTCCTTCTCTCCTCTACTCCTTCCACCTCCTCCTCCTCCTTTTCTGCTCCACCCCTTCGCCATAATCTTCCTCCTCCTTTTCTCCTCTACCCCTTTCTCCTTCCTCCTCCTCTCCTTCCCGTATCCTCCTTTAATTCTTACCACCCCTTCTCCCTTCCCTCACTCACCACCCTCTCCCCTGAGCTGACCTGAGGTGAAGGTTATATGACCTCGAATGAACGGGCAGGCTACATGCAAATCTCTCACTCTATATGAATCTCAACTTTGTCCTCGGCAAGTTATAAACTTAATTTCTCGAGTAACTTAATTAAAGGCTCTCCACTTCTGCGACTTGAGTTAAAAGCAATACCTCATCCATGTTTATTAAGGGAGATGAGACAGCATTTTAGGGAATGAACTGTAGGTCTTTATATTCAGGTCTTTGGTATCATTTATCAGTTAGTCATTCGTATTTTCACAGAATTTTAATGTTTTCCTTTCATTTTTTTTTTCTAAAGTCGAAAGTGTTGGGAAGTTTAGTAATAAATCTATGTCTTGTTTTTTGTGGATTTTGTGGATTCCTTTAAGTTTTCTATCGATAAACTTCTTTTGGATATAGTGTTTGAATTTCTGTAAATTTTATTTTTCTCTCGATAAACTTTTGTATAGCGTTTTTCCCCTCCTTTCTTTACATCTAGTCCTTATACAAAGTTCGCTTTCTTTATCAGTCTTTCTAGGAAAATATGTGGAATAATAGATGAACACTAAATTTCTCATGACACGGTATTAGTTAGTCCCTATTGACTTGGCGATGCTTTCAATGCAGTCGACGAAGATTAAGGTTTATGCAAACGAAAAGGTCAACGCATGGGTTTATTGCACGTTTGTGAGTGTTGTAATAAGGCAGAATTTTCACTGTTCCACAAATCTCCTTAGTTTAGCTTAATGTCGCTCATATTGTATTATGCTTTGTCGCTCTCTGTCTTTGTCTCTCTCTCTCTCTCTCTCTCCTCTCTCTCTCTCTCTCTCTCTCTCTCCCTCCCTCTCCCCCCCCCTCTCTCTCTCTCTCTCTCTCTCTCTCTCTCTCTCTCTCTCTCTCTCTCTCTCTCTCTCTCTCTCTCTCTCTCTCTCTATTTCCCCCTTTCTCCTTCACTTCATTCCTCCCTTTTTCCATCTGTCCTTGTTAATTTCATCCCTCCCAATTTCTACCATTTTCCTCCTGCATTTTTCCATCCCTCCCCCTTTTATTTTACTCTCATTTATCCTTCCCTTCTTTCCATCTCTCCCTCTTCTCATCTCTTCTTCTTCCATCCTTTCTTTCCATCTCTCAATGCATTCCATCTTTCCATCTCTCCCTCTTCCTCATCTCTTCTTCTTCCATCCTTTCTTTCCATCTCTCAATGCATTCCCTCTTTCCATCTCTCCCTCTTCTCATCTCTTCTTCCGTCCTTTCTTTCCATCTCTCAATTCACTCCGTCTTTCTCTATCTCTCCCTTCCTTTTCCTCTCCCCTCTCCCTTCTTCCATCCTTTCTTTCCATCTCTCATTGCACTCACTCTTTCTCTATCTCTCCCTTCCCTCTTCCTCTTCCCTCTCCCTTCTTCCATCACATCCACTGGAGGTTCGATGCACTTGAATAATCTGGATGGTGGCGAGGGAGGGTCAGTGTCGAGAGGTATTGATGGATGGATATATTTGGCAGAAACTTATTATTTACTCTCCTGCCACATCGAACTGACTTGGGCGAGAGAGGCGGCAGAGGGAGACTCAGCATTATTATTATTATATTTTTTTTGTACATTTATTTGGTGTCAGTTATTGCTTTCTGTATTCAAGAAATGTCAAAGGGTTGATCAGCAATCTGGAAATATTCGACGGCTGGTTTGTCATCCTCTTTATGCTTTATTTTTTATATTTAGGATCGTCATCCTCATCTTGTAACAACAAACTTTAAAGGGAAAGAATATTCTCATAATTATTATTATTATTTTTTTTTTATCACTGTGAGTATTAACATTCATATCTGTTTCACTATAACAGTCGACTGCTATCATCAACGCCATCATTATTATCACTCTTTTAATCAATGATAATCGCTAAGATAGCACTTAACTGTGAGCAATTCCTATCGGATTCCATGAGAAACACGCTACAAAAAAGGCGGTCTCTCGAAAAAAGACAAATAAATAGATTTAGAAAATAAAGATAATAAAGATAAAAAGAAAAGAAAAAGAAAAAGAAAGTTGCTTTTTATCACAATCCCCAAACATCTCGAATGTCTTGTTCCCCTTATCACATCACGGCCATTGTTATGTAAGTCACTGTATCTTGTATTCGGCTTTTGTAGTGTTACATAATGCCGTAACTTCTGAGGCCGTGGTGATGCTTCGACACACGAGAGAGAGACACACGACTCCGAGGCATCTCAATACCGCAGGACAGCATCGCTTCCCGATGTTATGAGTACCACACGACGCCAAGCGATGCCGCGCGATGCCACATGAAGCCACACCACGCTCCGTCATGCCTTGAGAAGCCACGCCTTGCCATGAGAAACCACGCTTTGCCATGAGAATGCATCAGCCATATGAAGAGAAACCATGACAAAATTCGTCATGAATTCCCATGAGAAGCCACGCCATTCCAAGCAAAGTCACGAGGAAACACATGAAGCCATGCCATGCGAAGCCACGCTAGGGAATGTGAAGCCATGTCATGAGAAACCACACGACACCAGTTATGTGTGGGTATATGTATGGGCGCGAAGATATTCTGCAATGCAAACAAAGAAGAAGAATAAGAGAAAATCAGTTAGATAAGGAGTGAGATAGCATGAAAGACAAACAGATGGAAATAAAGAGAAGAAAAACTGGTCAAACACACGTTCGTATGGTAACACATATAGTTACTCACAGACAG
>NC_061839.1:21059515-21062015 GCF_019202785.1 Penaeus chinensis
TATGATGGTAGGTAGAGAAACACTAACATTGGTTACCTAATCAGTTACTCGACTGTGGAGAGATCATGGGTCAGCCACACCAGAATAAAGACCCAGCCAACTCATGATGTGAAGTCAGAAAATTTAAGAAAATAAGCAAATCGGCGTAAGGAGAACATCACAAGGTTGTCTTGCAAGATCAGCTCCGGTCGTTGCACTCAAATGCAGGGATGCTGTGATCGTCAACCTGCAACTGCAAACTTACTAACAAACATAAAAATTACATCGACTAAAAGGTAACTATCCAAGATCGGGACATGGAAAATTCAAAGTTAATACCAAAGTGGGAAAACTGGACAATACTCTCCTTGAGGTTGACGTAATGAATACACAGTGCTTACGTTTGTGCAGTCATATGGCCAAATGCTGGCGGCTTTATGAAGGACCAGGAGGTCATGAGCATAAAAATGGAGTGGTTCTGGTCCTACACAAAAGTTCTCTTGTTGAATTATTCTATCCATGTAAATGAAATGAAATTATGATTGTCATAGGAGACTTTAATGCCAAAGTTGCAGAGAGAGATGGGAAGAGCGTTGTTCCCTATGGTCTAGGGGAATGGAATGAATGCGGAGATGGACTTAGAGATTAACGTAAGGAGAAAAAATCTGGTCATCACAAATACCTGGTTTAATTTACACCCGAGACCATGATATACATGGATTAGTCCTGGTGAAAGAGCCAGAAACCAAATCGACTGTGTTATGATCAGTTTAAGATACCAGAACGCAAAGAAAAGAAAAGAAAAAAAAAGCATATCCAGATGCAGAAATTCAGATAACAATGCAATGGTAATAAAATGTACACTCTCCCTCAAGAAGTTGAAGAAAGCGAAGATTGCCCCCAATTTTGAAATGAGTAGATTACAGACCAATCAAGAGGTGCGAGAAAAATTTAAACAATAATATTTTTTTTTTGGGGGGGAGGGGGGAGTTACCAGAAGCTTCTAACATTGACTATCATTTTGGTGCCTTCATAGAGCATATCCAAGCTGCAGCTGCTAAGACAATCTCGACAACAGAAGAGAAGAAGCCCTCATCAAGCTGGTTCCACCCAGAGCTCAAAGACCTGTGAATGAGCTAGTGAACAACCTTTACAAAGAATGTAAGAAAGCCAAGGGAAAGTGGCTGCAGGAGATGAAGTGTAGAATCTCAGTTGCAATCCCAAAGAGATGTTCTAAAGTATAAGAGAGAGTTTTGGTCAGCGATCCTCTTCCTCTTCAAATTGCATCAAAGCAGCAGACGGCCGTATTCTTTACAAGACCGAGCCTGTCAGTGCTCACTGGGAGGAATATGTTCAAGAACTATTTGGCAATGAGCAAGAGAAGTCCGCTGGTCCCTACAGTAAATGAACTCTGGAAAAGTTTGGGTTCTGACGACGCATACATCAAAATGCTCATGGCCTTAGGAGAGAAAGGTATGGATCTCATCTGGCCCTACCGAAAGTCCCAGGAACACTCGAGTGCTCACAATATCGCACAGTTTGTCTAATGTGACATATTCTTAAAACTCTACTGAAAATCATCCTACTGAGGATCAGAAGACATCTCTCACTCGAATTACCATAGACCCAAGTTGGGTTTATGTAGGAAAAAGGCACGAGGAATGCTTTCTTCGTCATGAGAATACTTGCCGAGAGAGCCATCCAACACTACCAACTCATCTACCTGGTTTTCATTGGTAAGGTCCGGCACTTAGAGTTGTTCATAATCCTCGCAAATATCCGGATAGATGACCAAGATATAGCCTAAATCAGTCTACCAAAATCAACTTGCAGCAGTCAGCATATCCGACAAGGTTGTGTGAATTTACCTGACTTCTTTAATTCATACTCTGAAGTTATCATGCGAGAGAGATTGAAGACCGCCAGGAGGGAATCATCATCAGTGGTTGCAAGATCAACCTTCGTTAGGCAGATGACACAGTTCTGGCTACATCTGTAAATGACCTCCAATAACATTTTATTGCTGTTGTGGAAGCCAGCAAACATCTGGCTTCCAAGTCAATAGCAAGAAAACAAAATGCATGGTGGTTTCAAAGTCGGAGGTCCCACCAACTTGTCCATTGAAACAAGAAGTAGAAATCCAACAGATGTCCTCCTTCAATTATTTAGGAGCTCTTGTCACCTCATATGATCGTTGCAAGAACGAAACCGGACTAGCAAAAGACGGCTGAATCTCGGCGCAAAGTAGAGGCCGTAGAGATGTTTTGCACCCCTTACACCGACCGAGTGTCCAACGAGGAGATCCTCAGAAGAAAGTCGGACAGGGACGCGAGCTTCTAGGTCTGATCCGAGGAGTACGACGAAATTCCTTGGGCGTAAAGGCATTTTAAAAAAAAACTTGGCCTAAACAGTAAAACTGAAGGCTAGGAAGCTCGAAGTAGGTTGAGATAACATTCCTCGACAATTTTAATATATAAACAGTTCGATGCCTCTGGGACAAAGTTCGGCAAACACACACACA
>NC_061839.1:21102015-21104515 GCF_019202785.1 Penaeus chinensis
GCTGGGACTTTCGTGCTCCTCGTGGCCGGCGCCATGGTGTCTGCCTTGACCCTGATCCTGGAAATCCTGGTGGCTAGGGCGAAGGGCGGGGCAGCGAGTGACTGAAGAGATGGTTTTTGTTTGTTTGTTTGTTTATTTATTATTATAGTCCATGACTGTTGTTGTTTCTTTGAGTCGTTCGTATTTTTTTTTTTTTTTTTTTATCTCTCTCTTCGGTATTCCTAGCTTGTGTATCAGTTCGTTGCTTTTCTTTGCTCATGTCCTATCTCTTTTCTATTTTTCATGTATATTTTTTCACTCTCTCTCTCTCTCTCTCTCTCTCTCTCTCTCTCTCTCTCTCTCTCTCTCTCTCTCTCTCTCTTTCTCTCTTTCTTTCTCTCTCTCTCTCTCTCTTTCTCTCTCTCTCTTTTGTCTTAACTTTCCATCCTTTCTCCATAATTTCCTTTTCACTTCTTCTGCTTTTAAGACTCTTCCTTTTCCATTTCGGACATGTTCAAGCCCCAATAGCACCCTGTCAATTCAGAATTTAGTACATCATTATTATATCGCACTTACCTAGGCTTTCCCCCTCAAGATAAAAAAAAAAAAAAAAAAAAAAAAAAAAAAAAAAATATATATATATATATATATATATATATATATATATATATATATATATATATATATATATATATATATGTATAGTACCATGATACGCTGAGAGAGAGAGAAAACGAAAAAAAAAAATTGTTGGCACTAATAGCAAAATAAAAATAATTAAAATTAAATAAAAGAAATATATGACACAGATAATTTCGCAATGAAATCACTTTATCTTATTTTTATTTTCCCTCATAATACATCACCGATAAGGAAATATAACACAGGTCTCTACAGAAATTATATAAAATCTACATATATCTACTGCATCTTTTTGTCTTTATATTTAATCTTTTTGCATTTTGGTCACGTTAATGACCATTATAGTAGCAGCATTCTGGCACAAAACAGGGTGCTGGGATTACTTATAAGATTCTACCTATTAATTTTCTCTCTTTCTTTTTTTTCCTTTATCATTTCGACAAGAAAACTGAATAGCTTGAGTACAGATTTCTAAAATTTTGGAGGCAAGACACTAAATTTACTTCGAATGTTAATAATAATAATAATAATAAAAGCAACAATAATACAATAATGTAAATAACGTTGATAACAACAGCAAGAACAGAAATGATAAAGATAATAATAAAGATAAATCATAATAACAATCATGATAATTATGATAATGAGGAAGATAATGAAAAGGATGATAATGATAATTTTGATAATAATAATAGTAATGATAATAATGACAATGATAATAATGATAATAATAATAGTAATGACAATGATAATGATAATAATGATAATAATAATTATGATAATGAAAATAAAGATACTACTACAACTACTACTACTAATAATAATGATAATAACAATAATAATTATAATAATAAAAATAATAATATTTGCAATAACAATAATAATAATGATAAATATAACAATGACGATACTAATAATACTACTACTAATAATAACAATAACAATACCAATAACAATAATAATAACAATAACAATAACAATACTACTACTACTACTACTAATAATAATAATAATAACAATAACAACAACAATACTACTACTACTACTAATAATAATAACAATAACAACAACAATAATAATAATAATAATAATAATAATAGTGATAATAATAACAATAATAATATTAATAACAATAATAATAACAACAACAAAACAACAACAACAATAACAATAATAGTAGTAATAAGGATAATAATAATAATAGTAATAGTAATAAAGATAATAATAAAAATGTTGAAGGTGATTATAATAATAAAAATAATGATACTGATTTTGATGATATGGGTGATACTACTATTACTACCATTGATGATGTTAAGGATAATAATAACAATAATAATAATTTTCATAATAATAATAACAATAACAATGATAATAATAATAACAACATTAATAAAACATAATAACAGTAGTAAAATAGTAGCAATAATAATGCAATGATAATATTATAATTATTTTCTTAACGAAAACATTAACAAGAGTAATGATAGTAATGATAATGCTGATAATAATGAAATAATAACATCATTAATAATGATAATGATATCAATAATAATGATTTTTAGAATAATTATGATTATAATAGTTGCAAATGTTATGATAATGATGATGATGGAATTATAATATTGATGGTTATGATAATATATAAAATTAACAGTGATAATAATAAAAATGACAGTTGTGAAGAGAAATTGAGCTGGAAATTATCATTGACATTCCTTTTTTTCTGTCAGGGTATTAAATTATGAAGAAAACGACTTAAAGGAAGAAAACTGAATATTAGTATCACCACCCGGAATGTTAAAAGAGCATTCGAGGTGATAATGAAGATACGCTCTCGTATGTATTATATATAATGGATTTAGATGCGTAAAAAGGG
>NC_061839.1:21112015-21114515 GCF_019202785.1 Penaeus chinensis
ATGTATAGGACCCCAGCACGCATTAACGGCAAGGATTTCACAGTGAACGAAGTCATATATGCCCTTGTCAGACCTTAGGTTACAGAGACTAACGCTACAAAGAGAATGGCAAAAAAAAAAAGAAAATGTTTCACAGAATGTCTTTCTATGAGGATGATATGGTAAAAATCGACTAGAAAAGCTGGTCAATGCCCTGCCCCACAAAACATTCTGGTATCAAATAAAAATGAGACCTATATAACTCATCCTTTTTTCTTTCTTTTTTTTTTTGGTTTGACCTGCACTATTTTAGTCCTGCCTTTCATTTTATTCTTTTCGATGATATAGTAAAATTACTCTCACCTAATTGATTGCTATTCCCTTCCTCTCATCCTCTGAATTACACAAGGGGTGAATACGATTAAAACAACAAGCTACCACTCCCTTACCTCCTCACTCCTTAAGGGTTAGTGCCCTCCCATGCAGAAAAAAGGTTCGATTTTTTTTTTTTTTCTCTCTCTCTCTCTCTTCAAATGTGGGACGATGACATTTCAATGATACGTTATCGTCCATCAACCGGATTCTGACTTTTCTTTCAGAAAATATTAACACTTTTTAAAATTTCTTTTGGGATATTCTTACGCAAGGGAGCATATTTTGGTCCAAAAGATGTCTATTTGTTTATGATCGTAGGCCACAAATATAAATGATATCAAAACTGATCTAAAACTGAACCGAAAGTTCATATTTCTTTTACGGTTTAAAGTAGGCGTTTATACTTTGATTCCTATCAGTACGTCTGTGGAGAAAATACGGTTGTAAGGATCTATAGTAATAATTCACGACTAATATATTTCATGCTCTCACGTTTTAAGGATAAATATTACAGGTCTGAATCACGTATTTCATCACGATCTACCAACTTTGAGACCTGGTGTAACGCTGACATAAGGATAATTTGTTTTCCAACCATTCACAGACATTCTTTAAACCAACAAATTAAAGGTAACTCCATCTTCTGGCGCACCTAATCCACGTTTCCTTTTTGGCTGAAATCTCTTTACATTGAATTGTGAACTAGCCTCATGCAGAACAGGCAGAAGCCATTCCGGTGTTGTTGAAAATTAGAAAGGAAATTCACTCTCAAGACAAACATCTCTTCCATTTCGCCACTCGATAAACTTAAACTCATTTGAATATTCGATTAATCCACAACTCAAGATTTCGTTTTAGACTTTATTTCGGGTCTTCACTTACTCTGCGGTACTTGATCACTTGCAGAGAGAATGCAGCAGAGTGCCTTTGCTTGAGCAGGCATCGGTTTCAACTGCAACGTATAATTCAGTGTAGTGATTATAGAGAGAACCTTTTTTTCCGATAAAGAGGCCATAGCCAGTAACAGTTCTTGTTAACTCATTTCCTTGCTAACTCACTGAAGAATCTGAAAATAATCTGCATCAAAAGGCAGTGACTTTATGATGATTTACAGAAATAGATACATAAAATGTAATTATATTCAAATGGATTTAGTCGGGTTGCTATGTGTTGTACATTGTCCCATTGTGTGAAGTTAATTTTTAATATAATAATTTAAATCTAAATACTTATATAACGTGTTATCATCGATAGCTTTCATTAATAAGGTATATGTTTATCTCTCCATAGATAAAATCCGTACCCAATAGGTAATGCTTATGAATTAACTGTATTTATTTCAAGATGAAATATTAGAAACGCAAGTATTGCATATCGGTTGTATACTGAAATGTATATAAATCTAAATGTCAAAGCAGTATATTAGATGTAAGAAGGATGGCAGATTGCATTGGATAGAATAAAGGTTAATCACTTGCTATCTAGATTCCGAGAACGACATCCATGTTCTTTGGAGACAGCATGTGAATTTCCATGACTCTATAGCCACTAATTTTCAAGTATACATGTCAATCGGCAATCACTTCACAGAGGCATAACTTAGCGAAGTGGTTTCCGACAGATTTGCAGTAATGACTGAACTAGACAGAAACGCACGGATGCACAAGAACACACGTAGGAAAACTAAACTAAACTAAAAACCAAAACTATAAGGATGGTGATGATTAACAACGATGATGATAACTGTAGGGAACCTCTGCTGAAGGCTTTCCGAGAGCTAGAGAATGCTTCTGCGCTTGTCTCTTTTTTCACTGGTCACTGGTCACTGCCTCGTGACACAAACAACTACCTTCTCCCTTGACTTGCCTTGACCTTCTGTTTTTATGTCTGACTGACCTGCACCAACCCGCCGAGGTCACTCATCTAAGTAAGCTAATCCTAAACACAGGTCACACAAAGGTGAGTATTAAAGGTAATGATAATGATGATGATAACTATGATAGTAATATTAACAATGAAAGTAATGATAATGATGATACTACTACTACTACTAGAGCTACTGCTGTTACTACTACTACTACTACTGCTGCTGCGACTAAGATCGATAAGGATGATAATGATGATGATGATAATAATTATCATTATA
>NC_061839.1:21147015-21152015 GCF_019202785.1 Penaeus chinensis
TAATAATAATGATAATAATAATGATAATTGTAACAATAACAATAATAATAGTAATTAAAGTAATAATTATGATAATAATATAACTAATAATAACAAAGATAATTATAATAATAATGATAATAATAATAGCAGCAACAACACCTGGAATCCTACTACTAATAACAACAAAAAATATAATAGTAATGAAAATAATGACGATAAGGATAATTATGATAAGATTTAAGATGATGATAATAATGATAGTGTTAATAATAATGATGATAGTGATGATGATAATGCTTTTGGTAATAATAATAATAAATATAATAATTAATGATAATAATAGTAATGATAATAATAATAATAATAATGATAATAATGATGATAATAATGACAATAATACAAATATTATTAATAATAATAACAATAAAAATAATAATAATAATGATAATAATAATTATAATAATAACAATAATGATATTAATAATATTGATGATAACAATGATAATAACAATAATAATAACAATAATGATAACAATAACAATAGAAATAATGATAATGATAACAATAATAATGATAATAAAAATAACAATAATGATAACAATAACAATGATAATAATTATAATTATAATAATAACAATAATAATAATAATAACTATAATGATAATGATAATGATAATAATGATAATGATAATGATGATGATACTAATAATAACAATAACAGTGATAATATCGTTAATGATAATTCTTCTACTGCTACTACTTCTGCAATTAATAGTTAACAGTAATAGAAATAATGATGATAATAATAATGAATGTAATAAAAATAATAATACAATAATGGCAATAATGATAATGATAATAATAATAATAATAATAATAATAATAATAATTATTATTATTATTATTATTATTATCATTATTATTATTATTATTATTATAAAGATGATAATTAACAAAGATAATAATGAAATCAATAGTAATAATAATGATAATAATGATAAAGGATAATGATAATAATACTATTACTAACAATGATGATGATGATGATGTTAACAACCATAATAATAATAATAATAAAAATAATAATAACAATAATAATAGTAATAATTACAACAATAACAACAATAATAATAATGATAGTAATAACAATAATAATGATGATAATAACTATAAGGATAATGACCATGGCAACAATAATTATAATAATAGTAATAATAATAAAAATAATAACATAATAACAGTAATAATAGTAAAAATAAAGATAACAATAATGATAATAACAATACCGGTAATAATGATAATTAAAATAATAATTATATTTATATTTCTGATTATCATTATCATTATTGTTATTATTATCAAAAATAATAAACATGATAATAACAACAACAATGATAAGGATAATGATAATAATAAAAAAATAATAATGATAAAAATAACAGTAAAAACGTTCATGATAATGACAGTGAAATATAGATACTCAGGAGGTGGTTTTATGTTTTATTAAATAATAAGATTTATGCATTCAATGTTATTTTCACTCTTTGCTCAAACTTCATATTAATTATCGGTTGTGAGGAACCATGCGGTCAAGAATGCAGTATATCAATAACCTAAAAGTATCAGTTAAATCTAATAAAAAAAAAAAAAAAAAAAAAAAAGATTGTATATCTAAATAATTTCAGATTTTTTTTTTTTTTTTTTTTTTTTTTTTTTGGGGGGGCTTTGGCTTTGGCTATACATATATACAATCTCCTTGTAGAGATGTACACGATCGCAGGAACTGACAACAGAGGAGCTAAAAGGAGCTACAGACGCAGGAACACGTGGTTTTGCAAGGGATGGGTGACGCGGAGGAGGCTGTGTCTGCGAGGGAGATGATGGAAATGTTGGGAATATGCGAGAAACTTTCAGACTTTATTCTGAAGAAACACCCAGAAAAGGTTGCACCTTGGCGGGCGACGGCACTGTTTAATGACACTTGCCTAACTCATTTCAGAAACATCCTGAAAGGGGGGGGGGGGATGAAATAGGAATCATTGGACAGGTTTTTATTGGAAATCCCTGCAGATGAAAGTGAGGAAAAACACAAATCAACGAATAAGATTCAGATAGTCAGTTCCGTCACCATCTTTAAATGGTCTGATCTCCAAGGTACCTACTGTACATTACACTTAATAAAACCAGTTTCTTGAAGTACATCCTATTGTATTGTGTTTTTATACAGTATTCATTATTTACTAGTACGCTTTCCTTATTTAAAACATGTAACCAAAAAGATTGTACTGTTTTAGCGGGCCAGAACGGAGTAATGGCATTTCAAATCATGTCAAAGGGGAAAACTAATTTGACATTACGAGTAATTGGAGTTAAGATCTCCGTCACGGAACGAATTAAACTCATAAGTCAAGGGATCACACACACACACATATAAATATATATATATATATATATATATATATATATATATATATATATATATATATAAATTAATTCTATATATATAAATATATATATATATATATATATATATATATATATATATATATATATAGCATATATATATATATACATATGTATATATATATATATTTATATATATATATATATATATATATATATATATATATAGCATATATATATATACATATATATATATATATATATTTATGAAATGGATTTCATAAGAATATATGCGCCGCCAATTGTTCCCATGCATCAAATTCCAAGAGCTTCCCTATGCAACATGATTTCTAATTCCATATGCTACTAGATGCCAAGTGAATCCTAATTCCATATGCTACTAGATGCCACGTGCTCTCATATGCTTCCTGCTTGTCAACTGTCTTGAAAAGTAAACCTGTTCGTGAAAAGCGAGTCACAACGCTCAGTATGAGTCTTCATTACCACTGCGTCAGAAGCTTAATTTCTGTTACGTTCTCTTGGGCGACTACAAAAAAAAAAAAAAAAAAAAAAAAAAAAAAAAAAAAAAAAAAAAAAAAAAAAAAAAAAAAAAAGGAATGGTCTTTTACGTGTACGTTTAAATCTTTCATCTGATAACTGATATCGATATCGGGTCCGTATATCAGTATTGGTCTGGCTGTTAGATCGAAGTTTTACCTTGCACGAAACTACCGATATGGCTGTCAATAACAACCGTTGGAGGATATGTACAATGTTGAGAGTTTCAGGTAACGAAAGTGGGAGAGAGGGACTGGAGTGAGGAAGCAAGGGAGAGAGAGGGAGCTTTCAAAGAGACGGGGGGAGGGATAGGGAGAAGAGGGAGAGGAGGAGAAAGAGAGAGAGAGAGAGAGGGAGAGAGAGAGAGAGAGAGAGAGAGAGAGAGAAAGAGAGAGAGAGAGAGAGAGAGAGAGAGAGAGAGAGAGAGAGAGAGAGAGAGAGAGAGAGAGAGAGAGAGAGAGAGAAGAGATAGAGAGAGAGAGAAAGAGAAAGAAAGAGATAGAGAGGGAAAGACTGAGAGAGAGAGAGAGAGAGAGAGAGAGAGAGAGAGAGAGAGAGAGAGAGAGAGAGAGAGAGAGGGGGGGGAGAGAGAGAGAGAGAGAGAGAGAGAGAGAGAGAGAGAGAGAGAGAGAGAGAGAGAGAGAGAGAGAGAGAGAGAGAGCGAAGAAAGAGAGAGGGAGCGAGGAATGGAAAGTTATGTTAATTCGCAATTCAGTAAATCCAGTATATTTTGGAATATACGATATATGAATATACTCTTCAAATTATGATTTCTAGCTACCCTGCGTTAGCATAGAAAAAAAAAAACACTAATAAATGAATGAATTAATGTTCCTCTCTTTATATATTCTTCACTGACATCTGTTTACTCACCTATCTGTCTGTCTACTATCCATACATCTGGTTATTTTTCTGTATGTGTATCTATCAGCCCATCCATACATCTACCTATCTGTTAATCAGTTAATGTTTCTATCTGTCTATCTATCTCTCTATCTATCTACAGAAACATCTTTAAAACATATTGTGTTGATCTGGTTCTGCATGACGCATCTCAGGAATAGGCAGAAAAGGTATGAATTGAACATAAATATCCTTTCATTCTCATTCATGCCTTTTCTATATCAGTCAACCTGAAGACGGCTCATTTAAGAATAGATAATTAATATCTCTCAGACCATCGAACTGAACCTAGAGACCCAGCTTATCCAGTAGAATATCACGTGGATGTAGTCATGGTCCTCTCTATCTTCTGAATGGATTAGCATGGGTACTGGCGCTACACCATTACGCTCTAGCTGGGAAACAGGCTGTTTTAATGCCCTGTCTCGTGATAAGTCGGATGGTTGATCTCAGGCATTATATATCGGTGGGGAAATATCCATTCGAAAGTAATGCATTATTGTGGATATTTCAAGATAATAATAATAATAATGATTAATATGATTTAAATAAACATATAAATAGATCAATCAATAAACAGATAGCTAAGTAAACAAATGAATACATCAATACATACATACATAAATTAATTATTTCAGTCATTAATAAAAGAATAAATGATAATATGTAACTTCTCATAAGATGATTATGGAGACAGTACACTAGCCTGGCTGCACATTAAGGGAATTCTAACATACTTTGTCCGACTTTTCATTACAAAACATAACAGAATTAAGGAGGTCGTTTCCGGAAATTCACGCCGTCCCTCCTTGCATGTTATACATACAAAGCCTTTTCCGAGTTGCCTTTTTAATTAAGAAGATATCTCTCTGCGGTAGACTGTTCCGGCTCTTCAAAAGTACAAGTCACGCGTGCAACTGGAAAACGAAAAGGAATCTACGACGTTCAACTAACAGGGATTTTAGCGTCCGTATTTACAGTAACGAGGGCAGAATCTTACTAAATGTAATATACACTCAAACGCAGGAAAGATCCTCACATCCCATGCATAATTGCTGGTGTTAAGTAAAGGGGAAAGGTTATAGGTTATACAAATTCAACCACACATACACACACACACACACACACATATATTATATATATATATATATATA
>NC_061839.1:21159515-21164515 GCF_019202785.1 Penaeus chinensis
CAATATACCTCATGTCTGGGAATCGTGGTTACCCAATAATTATCTGATGTAATGCATTAGCACCATGCTCTGTTATAACTATGTTTCGAAATGACCTAATTATGAGCTTCAAACATTGCTACTAGAGCTCTGTGGCACTTATTGCAGCACTGTATATAATCTGCGTTTATACTGAAACGAAACCTTTGACAAAGAAGGAAAGAAAGAATCCTCGGAACGAAACCTTCGACAAAGGAAGAAAGAAATAAACATTTTAAGAAGAAGAAAAGTGTCCTCTAAACCAAACATTTGACAAAGAAAAGAAAAGGAAAAAAAAAAATTCTTGGAATCACTAGGCATATCATCCCAAGAGAGTGTATATATATGCACACACACACAAACATGACACCTATCCATAACCCTACAGTATAATCAGAATCATTCAGATAATAAAAAATACCAGAACACAAAATCAAGGAATAATGAAGAAAAAAAAAAGAGAAGGGAAATCTCAATGTCTATAAATCCGAATTAGAAATGGGAGGCTGATATTTACGTCCAGACAAATTCAAACAGAAAAAAAAAGCAAAATAACATTTTAAGTGGGGAATGTGTGTCCATCTAACGCAATGATATACAGATAAACCTATACGTACAGACAACTATTCATGCTAACCAGGATACACAAACAAACGCATATGCTAATAAACTATATTCGCGTGAGCATAATAACATATGAACTCGTGAAACCAAAACCTCGTCCCCGGCTAACACGATGCTGAAGGACCTCATTAACTAGGTCTGCAATGATGCAACTGCAGCCACATTGACAACAGTAAATGCATTTATTAATATGCCGGAAAGGTCCGTAGTAGCTGGAAAGCCACAGGGATTTATTTTCTTTCCTCTCTCTCTCTCTCTCTCTCTCTCTCTGTGAGGTGTTTGTTGTCACTGATGTCCACCAATATGTCAGGGTTTTGGTTGACGGAAACTCACGGCCTGGTGTTACGTTTATTACTAGTATTGTAGGGTGTCGATAGCGTAGCCCGCAACGAATAGGCCCGGCAAGGTGGGGCTCCTGGAGGCAGACCCCCCAAAAGGAAGGTGCGTCCGAACGAGAGCGTGATTCGAGGTAGAGTGATTTGTACGGGTCAAGGTTACACCGGAGGTCATGAGCGCAGTGGGCGTGGCTTAGGTCAGTACGGCAGCGGTTCCGTCTTATTGGTCACCCCTGTCAGTTGGAGGGTGTGACAATGAAAGCTTCTGATGACCCTGAGACTCTCTCTCTCTCTCTCTCTCTCTCTCTCTCTCTCTCTCTCTCTCTCTCGCTCTCTCTCTCTCTCTCTCTCTCGCTCTCTCTCTCTCTCTCTCTCTCTCTCTCTCTCTCTCTCTCTCTCTCTCTCTCTCTCTCTCTTTCTATCTCTCTCTCTCTCTCTCCTTCCCTCTCTCTCTCTCTCTCTCTCTCTCTCTCTCTCTCTCTCTCTCTCTCTCTTTCTCTCTCTCTCTCTCTCTCTCTCTCTCTCTCTCTCTCTCTCTCTCTCTCTCTCTCTCTCTATCGCTCACTCTCTCTCTCTCTCTCTCTCTCTCTCTCTCTCTCTCTCTCTCTATCTATCTATCTATCTATCTATCTATCTCTCTCTCACTCTCTCTTCCTCCTATAGTCTTTATATTTAAAATCCTTCCTTCTCTTCTGCCCTTTCATCCTCATCCTACTCCTACTTCTTCTCCTAATTTTCTTCCTCTCCTTCTTTTAACTTTTAACTTTTCACTTCCCCCTTTTTCATCTCTCCTCTGTCTTATCCTCCACTCTCGGTCTCCAAATATTTCATTACATGCACCTTGTAATGAGTACAACTGATGGGTGAATAAAATATCGGCAGAGTTCCTCGGATTTATTCTAGGTCAGAGCTGTGGGAGCTGTAGGTGTTGACCGAGCCGATGCTGAGGGCAGAGTGATTTCGGCTCTCTAAGATTTTGAGGCGTTCACAAAATATTCGTTTAACATAAGAATATGGCAACATAGATTTGGTGGGAAATGTCAGTACAGACTTTCTGCTTTATGGCAGTGTAGGGGTCCTGTGGTCACATGTTGGGTCAGGGACACTGGATATGACTAAACAATTAAATCATGAACATTGGATAACTACAATATCAATAACAATAATGATTACAAACAAAGTGATTGAGAATAAGGATTTTTTAACAACATTTTGAATATAATCAAGATAATAGTGCACTTGTAGTTATAAGGTATTTAACAATAAGGTTCGGAATCGCTTGCTCTGGGGGCACTTCACTGTTGTTGTTACTTTCTGGGCGCAGGTCAAAACTCGGCACAGGCAATTTCCAGTAGGGTCTTGGGTACCGTGGGAGTCGAGGGGAAAGGCCATTAAACTCGTCGGTAAGGGTGGGAATGGCTCGCTTTGGGCATGTTCATGAAGTTCGGTTCTGGACGCAGGTCAATGTTGGTATAGGCGATAACCAGCAGGGTCTTGGGCACCGGGGGAGGGGAACGAGGGTATGAAGAGGGAGTAGGTCATTAAACCGCTCGGCCACCTAATCAGGATCGTCCTCGATCCTGCTGCAGTGGATGAGCTGAGGACGAAGTCACGACAGCGGTGATGCAGGGAGTCTCGGTTCTTGCAGACGAAAAGGGAAGAAGGTCGCACAGGTGACTTCTAAGGTCGGCGGCCTAGAGAGCTTGTTCGCACAGGTCACTGTTCTGAAGCACAGGTGGTCTTGACAGGAGCAGCAGTGGTGATCAGCCACGGAACTCGTCAATCGTTCCACAGGATCGCTTGTGAAGGCACAGGTAACTTGTCAAGCGCCGTGTCAGTCGTAAATGACACGCACACCGGTCTAGAAGATTCTGGACCAAGTTGTTGGCGAAGAGACGAGGATTGAGCGGAGAGAACGAGGTCTTCGAGGGATCAGGATCACGTCGTTGGCGGAAAGGATTCGTCATCTCGGGAGAGGAAGGGCACCATGGTGATGGCGTCACGAGGTTCGACAGGCAAGGCAGGACCACTCTTGCCAGGGTCACCAGCACAGGGCAGCAGGTGTGGTGAGTGAGACGAGATGCGACGAGGACGTCAGGCGGCAGTCACCAGCGGACGAGGCGGCGGATACGACCGGAGTTGCAGCGACGTGCAGTAGAGAACATAAGGGCGTCGGCAGGTGATGCGGGAGCGAGAACGTCCGTGAGATGGGCTCGTTAAGGGGCGAGCGAGACTTGGCGCGCCAGGGATCGGCGGCGAGGGCAGCGACGTGGTGATCCGAGAGTCAAGGTCAGGAGTGGGCTTCAGCTGGGGGCGTCTGTTTCTGAGGACAACAAACGAGAACAACAGTACCATGTCTTGGCGACAGAAGACGTAATGCCATATCTCAGGGAGTTACAGTATCAACACGAACTCAAAACGATTAAGAAATGACTGGAAGCAACGTGTCATTGATTTGGGATAGAGGGTGTTAATTGCAACATTCACCTGAGCGACAGAAGGCAGTAGTGAAAAATCGAGATTGTAGGATAAAATCTCGAGAAAAAAAATGTGCTTACAGAACCATGTAAAATATAGTAAAGATTCTCCATGAAAATAATATATAGGATTTATGTGCAAGGATGCAGAACAAAAATATTCCCATGAAAATGAAGCAGATTGGCCATACTTAGAATATATTTCCTTCAGGGAAATGAGAGTAGTTGTACACGAAAATGCAGGATTGATGGGAAGTAATTAAGATTAGTTGCATTCTAGGAAACAGGAATAATTTTCCTTATGAAGATAATTATCAAAACATGCAAATAATGCAGGAAAGATTTTCCTGTGAAATAGTTCATAATAAATAAATTGGAATTCAGCATCATGTAGTTCAGAATTCATCAAAACCTGAATTAACCTGAAAACAGATTTAGTACTCATAGGTAGACAAACTACAGGGGAATGAGATCACCAAAAAGAAAAGGTTAGGTAAACCGCAGGGCGCGAGTGAGGTGAGCGGAGGCACAGAGTGACCGCGAGACAGATGAACACAGGTGTTCGCGAGAGCGAGAACAAATCAGACACTTCACTTCACAGGGGATTTCCTAAACAAATGAGAACAGTGAGGATAAAGAAACTCACCTTGAGGTACTAGCAGGGCAGTGTTGATCGATGTCGCAGGCGTCAGGCAACTGCAGCAAGTGTTGAGGACTGCGACAGGTGTTGAAGTACTGTGCGCTGAGGGAGAAGCGACGTCAGCTCGGCAGGGAAGACTGGCTTCGTGCTTGATGTCAGGAAATCGCAGATGTATCTTGAGGTGACAGAAGTCGACAGATTGTTTTCACAGTGGCTTAGCGTGGTGCGGTATCTTCGGAGGGCTTCGTGTGCTGCGATAATCCCACCGCTGCCACCAGTGTAATGAGTACAACTGATGGGTGAATAAAATATCGGCAGAGTTCCTCGGATTTATTCTAGGTCAGAGCTGTGGGAGCTGTAGGTGTTGACCGAGCCGATGCTGAGGGCAGAGTGATTTCGGCTCTCTAAGATTTTGAGGCGTTCACAAAATATTCGTTTAACATAAGAATATGGCAACATAGATTTGGTGGGAAATGTCAGTACAGACTTTCTGCTTTATGGCAGTGTAGGGGTCCTGTGGTCACATGTTGGGTCAGGGACACTGGATATGACTAAACAATTAAATCATGAACATTGGATAACTACAATATCAATAACAATAATGATTACAAACAAAGTGATTGAGAATAAGGATTTTTTAACAACATTTTGAATATAATCAAGATAATAGTGCACTTGTAGTTATAAGGTATTTAACAATAAGGTTCGGAATCGCTTGCTCTGGGGGCACTTCACTGTTGTTGTTACTTTCTGGGCGCAGGTCAAAACTCGGCACAGGCAATTTCCAGTAGGGTCTTGGGTACCGTGGGAGTCGAGGGGAAAGGCCATTAAACTCGTCGGTAAGGGTGGGAATGGCTCGCTTTGGGCATGTTCATGAAGTTCGGTTCTGGACGCAGGTCAATGTTG
>NC_061839.1:21179515-21182015 GCF_019202785.1 Penaeus chinensis
ACAGAATGTTCAGAGGCCAAATTAAATTATACCTCAGAAGGGAAAGGAACAAACTCATATGAAAACCGCAGCCAAATTTAGCTAACTTGAAGACCATAGCAATAGATATTCACTTCTCGGTGACGGAGATCTTAAGATTGACCAAATCAACAAACACTTCAATGACATAATAAAGGAAGCTGCAAGTAGGCGGTAAGAACACCAAGCAAAGCCACAGCAAGCTCTCGGTAGAAACTAAACAGCTTATGCAAAAACAGGGTCATAAAAATATCGTCAAACAGGGACATGATAGAATTAGCTGAACTAAAAAAGACTGTAAATAAAACGAAGAGAGAAGATGTACGGAAATTCAATATTCAAAATAATAAATGAAATAGTGATCTCCGGTAAGCATGAAAACAGCTAAAAGGAGACTTGGAATAGGGAGAAATCAAATGTATGATAAAAAGAAACCAGACGGTTTCATATAAAAAAAAAAATGAAATCATAAGAGTAGTGGAAGACTTTTCCAGGGATCTGTACAACTCAAATGAACAGCCACGGATAGAAGTGAACGCGGTAACTAGAGACGTACCTAACATCACAAGAAAAAAAAAAAAAAAAAAAAAAAAAAAAAAAGAGCGCTTAAAGGCATGAGGAGAGTACCAGGTGAAGATGGCATTAGTATAGACCTTATAATAGATGCAGTGCCCAGAGAGGGATGGAGAGGTTGATGCTGGGAATTAACTTAGGGGTCGGATGAAGGTGACATGGATCAGGGAACAGACAAAAGTGGAAGATATACTGGCAATGGGTAGGTCACATATGTCGGAGACAGGATGACAGTTGGACCAATGACAAGATGGCGTGACGAAATAACGAAATTTGAAAGCAAAAAATGCAAGACAGACACAGTTGGAAAAGATTGTGAGAAGCCTACCTCTTGCAGTGGATTAATTCAGGCTGATGAAGACACACACACACACACACACACACACACACACACACACACACACACACACACACACACACACACATATATATATATATATATATATATATATATATATATATATATATATATATATCACACACACACACAAACACACACACACACACATATATATATATATATATATATATATATATATATATATATATATATATACACATTTATATATATTACATATTGGTATATATGTGTGTATATATACATGAGTAATATATATACATATATATATATATATATATATATATATATATATATATATATGTACATATATATATATATATATATATATATATATATATATATGTACATATATATATATATATATATATATATATATATATGCATTTGCAATATATATATATATATATATATATATATATATATATATATATATATGTATATATATATATATATATATTTATATATATTCATGTGCAATATATATATATATATATATATATATATATATATATATATATATATATACATATATACGTATATACATATATATACATATATATTAATTATTAATATATATTATTGATATATAATTATTAATGAATCAATTAATAGATATATAGACAAAATATAAATAGATGTCTTATGTTCTGCAGTGGACTGAATGGCTGTTAAAATATATATGTATATATATACATATATATGTGTATATATATATATATATATATATATATATATATATATATATATATATATGTATATGTATATATATATATATATATATATATATATATATATATATGTATATGTATATGTGTATATATATATATATATATATATATATATATATATATATATATATATATATATATATATGTATATATATATGTACATATATATATATATATATATATATATATATATATATATGTATATGTATATACATATATATATATATACATATATATATATATATATATATAATATATATACCTATATATACATATATATATATATATATATATATATATATATATATATATATTTATATGTGTGTGTGTGTTTTAAATATATATATATATATATATATATATATATATATATACATATATATATATATATATATATATATATATATATATATATATTTATATATATATATGTATATATATGTATGTATATATATACATATATATATATATATATATATATATATATATAACACACACACACACACACAATCAGTTAATGCAAAACAGAAAAAGAAAATAACAACAAAAATATACTCGATTTTGAATTTTGTCCAAATGGCTTCTCTCAAACACCCGCCTAGTTATCACCGCCCCCCCCCCCCCCCCCCCAGCACACAAACCTTACCGCTTAGTTATTATCACCGCCCTCCCAAAACTTACCTGCAACAAGACACTTGCATTAGCGAGAGCAGCCTAGTTTAAGGGTTGCTGTTGAGGGTTGGTGGGGGGGGGGGGGGGGGGGGGGGGGGGGGGGGAGGGGGGAGTGATCTATTTATAGCTTTATTTCCGATATGTAGGT
>NC_061839.1:21187015-21189515 GCF_019202785.1 Penaeus chinensis
ATATGATGAAGAAGAAAAACAGTGAAAGGAAAAGAAAGAAAGAAAAGAAAGATGGTAATAAAAGACAAGAAGAAAAAAAACATTGAGGTCAATTAATAAAAAAATAATAAAAAAGGATATGGATCAATACGAATAACTGATAAGCAAAACAAACAAACAAACAAAAAAGATGACATAGTGTAGTGAACAGAAGAAAAGTGTGGTGAATACGCAGGAAGTATTTTAACTAAATAAAGAAATAAGAATATCGATACTGAGGCAATAATAGAAAAATAACAGTACTAATGATAATAACAGTAATAATGATGATCAATAATAATGATAATGACAATAATGATAATAATGATAGTAATAATAATGATAATCATAATTATGATAATAATAATAATAGTCATAATAATAATTATGATAATAATAATAATAATAATAGTAATAATAATAATAATAATGTGCTTCTGAATATCCTCGAAGACGGAATCATGGAAGAAAAGTCCCTCCTCAGCGATGCAGAGAAGTGAATCCTCATTGGATTTAGATTCTTCCGGTTTCTGTTCAGTAAGGGTAGTAGTATTTTTGTTCTCCATGTTCTCTTGCGTAAGTCTCGTGGAAATGTAGAAAAAGCTAAAGCTTGCTCTGTTCTCTCACGGAGTGATGTTTCTCTTGTATGTATTTAATACTGATAGTAATGATCATAAAAGTATTGACATAGTCATATTGTATCTGTTTTTCAAGTCACTGAAATCGAGATGATCTCCGTGATCTGTCTCGATGCCGGCTTCATCACTGTGACTAACTGTCAGGGAACTCGATTAGCGATGAAGTAGGACGTGAGGAGGGAGAAGATATATAGACTACGGTATGTTCTCCATCGCCAGTGTTTGTAGTTGTTCCTTGAGATTTGATAGGGCTTGAGTGCTGCTGTTGTCCTGAGGGAACTTCATGGAATATTATCTGCCATTCATCTTCCGATGGTTGTCCAGAGGCCCTTGTCTCTGGCCTTCTGCTCCTCTGGCTATCTGGTCTCCCACATTCTCGGGATCCTGGTATTCCTCGTCTGCTTCCAGGGGATTTCTCTGTTCTGTCTGTTCTCTTTGCCACCGGAGTTTCTGTTGGTTACCCTGCTTGTTCTCGGACGCTTTTCTGTTCGAGCACGTTCTTCATTGTTTGTTCTGGCTTCTTCTGGGTAATTTCGTTGTCGAGGTGTGAGAGGTTTCTCCATGATCCCCAACTGGTTCGACGAGTGAGGCTGTTCCGTGTTGTTGTTATTCTGTGTCTGGCTTGTCTTAGTGTTGTCAATATTCTTTCCATGTGTGGTAGGTTCTGTCTGACATAGTGTCAGACAGAAATGGCACTAATAAGTATATACGAGTGCATAAATGCATACATATATGTATATATATGTATATATATATATATATATATATTTGTTTATATATATATTACATATATATATATATATATATATATATATATATATGTGTGTATGTGTGTGTGTGTGTGTGTGTGTGTGTGTGTGTGTGTGTGTGTGTGTGTGCGTGTGTGTGTGTATGTGCGTGTGTGTGTGTGCATACATACATTATATATATATATATATATATATATATATATATATATATATATATATATATATATATATATATATATATATATATATATAAATATATATATATATATATATATATATATATATATATATATGTATATATATGTATATATAAATACACACACACACACACAAAAAAAAAAAAAATAATAAAGAAAGAAACAAAAAGAAAGAAAAAAAAAGACATAGACAAGAAGTTGCGGGTGATATTGAATTCTTTATCGTTAGCCTAAGATATGTGACATTTTCTCACTTTGAATGTCCCCTCGGCGGTCAGACCAGACTCCTCGGGCAGGTCGTTGCTAGATGCTGCCATCTGTTGCCCGAGGGATGTGCATGGAGGGCAGAGGGGAGAGGGAGGAAGAGGAGGGGAGAGGGAGGAAGAGGAGGGGAGAGGGGAGAGGGAGGAAGAGGACGGGAGAGGGGAGAGGGAGGAAGAGGAGGGGAGAGGGGAGAGTGAGGAAGAGGAGGGGAGAGGGGAGAGGGAGGAAGAGGAGGGGAGAGGAGAGCGGGAGGAAGAGGAGGGGAGAGGGGAGAGGGGAGAGGGAGGAAGAGGAGGGGAGAGGGGAGAGGGAGGAAGAGGAGGGGAGAGGGGAGAGGGAGGAAGAGGAGGGGAGAGGGGAGAGGGAGGAAGAGGAGGGGAGAGGGGAGAGGGAGGAAGAGGAGGGGAGAGGGGAGAGGGAGGAAGAGGAGGGGAGAGGGGAGACGGAGGAAGAGAAGGGGAGAGGGGAGAGGGAGGAAGAGGAGGGGAGAGAGAGGAAGAGGAGGGGAGAGGGGAGAGGGAGGAAGAGGAAGGGAGAGAGGAGAGGGAGGAAGAGGAGGGGAGAGGGAGAGGGAGGAAGAGGAGGGGAGAGAGGAGAGGGAGGAAGAGGAGGGGAGAGAGAGGAGAGGGAGGAA
>NC_061839.1:21194515-21199515 GCF_019202785.1 Penaeus chinensis
AAAAAAAAAAGGTCCCGAAAAAAAAAAATACTTAAAAGAATATTAACAACACACTCTCTTTGATGAAAATGTCAACAACCTGCCCAATGAAATCGTTTGAGATGGAAGCAAATGGAACATTCATTCCCTCCCGCCTCTCGCTCCTCCCCGCCCGATATTTGCTTTCTGAAAAGATAACATTTGGTCAGAACAACTGTCTTAACCTTACACATTCTCAAGGGAAATAGAAAAAGGGTCTGTTTAGAAATACTTCGACTTTCTCCAGATCTCGTCTTCGTATTGTGGTAAAAGGTGCGTGGGTGGGTGTGGGGGGGGGGGGGGGGGGGAGTTACAGTGTATCATGGTCTTATTGTTTCGTTGTGTATATGTGTGTCTTTGATAAAGTATGTGAACTTCCGTGATTCTGTGTGTGTGTGATATCCCCCCCCCCTCCCCCCCACCAACACACACAGACAAGAAAATAAAACGTGAAGAAATGTTAGCGATGATAACATTATTACAGTAGTTTCCCTGAGCGTTTTGTGCCAAATTTTGCGAAACAGAAATGACTCGCTTTCAGGAATTCTTATAACGTAAGTTTTATCTCTCAATTTCTTTTTATATGACATGATAAAAAGGCTCTATCTGAATACTTATGTCCATAAAAAGTATGGATAAAAGAGCCCTAAAGTGAAAAACGATGTTGCCAGGTATTAGTCTATGACCTAAACTTTGCTATTTTTATGAACCGATTTTTTTTTTTTTTTTTTTTTTTTTTTTTTTTTTGTAATCTGAAATCTAGAAAAGTATTAACCTTCCGTGTATATGATTATGTAGACGTGTAATTACATTTATTCTTTTCATATGACTATATATAAACAAAAACATGATAATGATGATATTAATGATAGCATTATAAGTAAAAAAAAATAATAATGATAATAATAAAAAAAAGTAATAGCAACAATAATGGTGGTAATAATGACAACAATGACATTAGTTATACAAAAAATAATGATAATAATAATGATAATAATAACAATAAAAGGAATAACGATATTATTAATGGCAATAACAATAATAATAATAATAATAAACAATAATGATAATACTAATAATAATAATAATAATAATAATAATAATAATAATAATAATCAATATATTAATAGCAATAATGATGGCAATGATTTTCATTCTTATTCTTATTATTAGTATTACAATTATCATAATTATCATTATTACTATTAGCATTATCACTATTATTATAATAATAATAACAAAACTATAATAACAATAATAACACTGTTAATTATAAAAAAAATAATAAAGAATAATGATCATGAAATGTTAATATCAACTATAATAATAGTAATTATAACGGTTTACAAAAAACAATTTATCCATAGCCAAGAAAAAAACATGATTAAGATATCACAAAATAAAACACAGTGGGATTTTAAAAGTCGATTATAAAACCAATGTTAAAGAACCGTGTATAGATAGAGATACAACAATTAAAAAACATACAGGCAAACATACATAACTTGAAGTCTCGATATAACCAATGTAAATCGTCTAATCATTTCTTCAAATTTCACCACTTTCCACCACCATATCATCGTCCTTCAGCACCAAAACTTCAAATATTTATAAGTTCGTAAAGTTTTCGAAGGTTCCCGGCCACTATGTTGCGAGGAAGTTGCGCCATCAGTGCAGTCACCGACCTCATCAATCATCGTTGGCAATGTTTATGAGATGATTAGCTATGAATTCGCCTGTTGTCCCGGCGGCAGGAATATATTCTTAAGTGTTTGATCACTTGGGATTATTATTGCTGTTCTGTTATCTTTGATACACGTGATAACGAAAGCAATGTCTTGTTTCCCTCTCTTGCTTTCAGTCTCTCTTGTATTCGCTTTTGCTATTTGTTTTCCAGTGTTTGTGTGTGTGTGTGTGTGTGTGTGTGTGTGTGTGTGTGTGTGTGTGTGTGTGTGTGTTTGTGTGTGTGTGTGTTTGTGTGAGTGTGTACGTGTGTATATATGTGTGTATGTGTGTGTGTGTTCATACACTTGATTCGGCTTATGCCACGAACTCCCTAACGAGGGCTCTTTCTAAGGACTTTGGGTTTCGCAGCGAGAAACCGTTATCAGAGAGTGAGAGTGAGAGACAGAGAGAGGGAGAGAGAGAGAGATAGAGAGAGAGAGAGAGAGAGAGAGAGAGAGAGAGAGAGAGAGAGAGAGAGAGAGAGAGGGGGGGGGGGGAGAGAGCGAGGGAGAGAGAGAGAGAGAGAGAGAGAGAGAGAGAGAGAGAGAGAGAGAGAGAGAGAGCGAGAGAAGCAGGCAAACAGAAAATTACAAAGAGAAAGAGATACCCACCGTACATTTACCTTGGAGTAATTTCCAAAGCTTCTAAGAAAAGAGAAAACCTCAGAGAAAAAAAAAACTAAGTTTGATCAGATCAACGTAGCTTTGAAACTCTTCAGCGTCCCTTGGCTCATGTTGCCGGGTTGAGGAGCGGACCGTTAGAAACCGTTATTCTATCTTTAACCGTCGCACTCACCCCTGCTCTGTGGTTCTCTGTCTCACCTTGTACTCAACGACCCCGCTCTCCTCTGTGGCGAAAAATCCACAAGGGCCAACGATTAATAACTAGACATAATTTGTAATTTTATAGAGCACTGAAACTCGATGCACCTCCAAGACAATCAATGACTGAGGCGAGAGACCCTAAGTGCTGACACTGGATCTCCTGGAAGGGCTGTGTGGATACTTCTTGCTGACCTTCGCCTCGAAACTGCGTCGTCTATTCTTCTACTTTTTTTCCCCCTTCTGTTCCTCTTCCTCCTCCTCCTTTCGTTTTCTTTTTTATTCTTTTTGAACCTTACTTTTCTTCATTTTCTTATTAATCTCTCGTTCTCTTTCTTTTTCTTTCTTTTTTTCTACAAACTTTTCTTTCCTCTTCGTTGCTTTCTTTCCATGTCTATTTTTCTCCACTCTCTTTTTCTTCCTCATCTCCTTTTTCCCTCTTCCCTCTCATTCCTCTCTTTTCCTATCTGTTCATTTCCTCCCAAATAATACGATCCCTGAACAGCATATAGGTTTTAATAATATTCTCCCCTCTACCGAGAACCCCCCAAATATGGAAATTGGTTTTGTAGATGGACGCGGGTTGGAGGCGCAGATGTCCCGTGCAATAGCGTTGTAATCAGTCTAAACCACATCGCGTGAAAGATGACAAAGCTCCTTCGTCGAAATCAGTATGCAATACATCCCAGTACATGGACTTCCCACTGGAAAATGTTAGAATGGAATTATAGAGCGTAAAACAAGTGTACTTTTTCCTTTTCACAATATCATATATCTGGGGAAAATCTTGGGTCGTTTTTTTTCTCTCTCTCTGGCGCCCCCCTTATGTAGTTTATTCGTAAAGATGATATATATACTGTGTGTGGTTGTTGGGGGCGGGGCTTGTGTGTGTGTGTGTTCGTGCATATATAGTACCTCTTTTCTTTCCTCTTAAATTCTGATTGATGATGAACAGCGCGGAAAACATATGTTTAGAGAAATTTTCAAGTGATGTACACACGAGGTCGTAACTTTATATCTTGCTGTATACAATCCAGTTTATCTACATATGCCGAAAACCAGTATAGCGATAAATTTATACCGTTCACGTATCCGCACTGTGAAAAAAAAAACAGACAGACACTCAAGTATATAGACAAGGTGACATTGAAATGTTCTTACATACTTTACCCTCTGACCTCTTCCCTCCTCCTCCTCCCTTTCCCTCTCATGCATGCACACCAAATATGCGGTGTTGTTGCTAACCACGCGGATGATATCACCGGTATTTCCTATGCTTTGGTAAATGATGGATAGGATTTGTTTTTTTGTTTTTCTTTTTTCTTTTATTCCTCCCCCTCCCCTCAACCATCGTCTTCCCCTCCTTCCCCTCTCGTCTGTTACCTCCTCCTCTCGTCATTCTTCCCTCCCCTCATCCTTCTCTTTCTCTTATCTCCCTTCCCCTCGCCTTCCGTGTACTCTAAGGGCGTGTGGAAGAGTTTAAACCGTTGCTAAAAGAGCTCAGGTATCCTACACTCGTAGGATTCTTCCTTAAGTGGATCCTTTCTTACTGCGTTGCTCTCTTTATCTGTCTGTCTGTGTAGGATTATGTATTAGTATGTACCTAAGGTTTTTTTTATAGTACTTTCTCTGTCCATCTGTTTGTATATATATTCACCTTTTTTCTCTTACATATACAGCCAGGGCTCTTTCCTGCTAAGAATAAACATACATATGAAACAATTAAGGAATAACTACTTTATAAAACACAGCTTAAACCAGAGTATTTTTAAAAAAAATATTTAGGATACGATATTTAGGATTCCATTATGAAGCTTTGTGTAAGAAGAGAGACAGAAAAAAAAAAAAAAGGAAGAAAGAACGAAAGAAAGAAAAGTACCATATTCTAGTCGCCTTGTGGACCAAGTCCTTACAGAAACTTGCGTACTTTGGCCTCAGGATAATGCCGTAAGGTGGCCAGTTTCGCCACAATTTTGACCCTCACAGCTGAGTCGACTGTGAATGGTCTTGCAAAACCAAAAGTATGTTATTGTGTTATTTGCCAAATTCAGTATAAGGAACAGATAAACTCGATTCAGACAATGGCTACAATCTGAAATAATACCCGAAAGAAATAATGAACCGAATCCAACATACAGTTCCGAAACAAACAAACCAAAAAGAAATAATAATAATAAAATAAGAAATATAAATAAGAATTAATAGATAGAAAATAATAAATGAATGACAAACGGAGCAAAAAACTGCGTGTAGAAAGGAGAGGCAAAGCGAGTATTCCGTCTTGATAGGCTTCACATTCCGCGCTCTGTATCAAGTATCAATCTCCCCAAGGGCCCAATTCGTAGACATGGCAACAGCCTCTATTATCTGGCGTGGGAATTGTGGGACGTACGCGAGGTGACATCATCGTTTGAAGTAAAAAAAAAAAAAAAAAAA
>NC_061839.1:21204515-21207015 GCF_019202785.1 Penaeus chinensis
TTGTTATGTTTTTGTTTTATTGTTTTTGTTTGTGTTTTAGTGTTTTTTGTTTTTTTTTACACTTGATCTTCTTTCTTTTAGTTTGGGTTTGATGTATTCATGTGGTGGTATTTGTCTTGTTTGTGTTTAGATATCGGTGAAAGTACACGTAGATATGTAAATGTTAACAAATGCACACACACACACACATGCACACACACACACACACACACACACACACACACACACACACACACACACGCACACACACACACACACAGATAGATATATGGATAGATAGAGCGATAAAGCTCCCTCCCTCCCTCCTTCCCTTCCCGACGCTATCTCACTCTCCCCCTCCTCCCTCCCCCCCCCCCCCCCTCCTTTCTCCTTTCCTGTCTCCTTCTTCCCCCTCTTTAATAATCCTATTCTTTCCTCAGGCATTCACTGATATTGGCACTTTCTCGATGTTGCACGCGTTGCTGCGCACTCCCGGAAGTACGATAGCGTGCTGCACATCCGTTGAAACTTCATATCGAGATGTCATCCTCTATGTAAAAAAAAAAAAAAAAAAAAAAAAAAAAAAAAAATAGAGAGAAGAAAAATAGAAAAGAAATCGGGGCGGAAGGAGGTGGGGAATGGGGGGGGGGGGGGAGGTAGGCGTGGGGTGGCATTGTAGGTGTGCGGTAAGGTGGGAGGGAGGAGGGGGAGGGGGGTCGCTGGAAAGAGATTGGGGAAAGAGGGGGGGGGGGGTATTGGGGAAAGAGGGAGGGGGGTTTTGGGGAAAGAGGGGGTGGGGGAGGAGGAATAATACATAGGAATATATTGGGGGGGGGGGGTGAGAGAACGATGATTCTGTTCAATCTATTCATGTTTGTTTTCTCGATTTCTTTTCTCTATATTCGTCTATTTTTTCCCGTTTCTTCTTAATTATTTGTTTTATTTTTTGTCTTATTTATTTATTTATTTATTTATTTTTTGGTCTTGTATGTTCCTGTTCTTCATATTCGCATCATTTCAATCACATATTTTTCTTCTTCTTTTCCTCATTATCTTTTCCCTCTTTCAATATACATATATGTATGTGTATATATATATATATATATATATATATATATATATATATATGTGTGTGTGTATTTATATATATATATATATATATATATATATATATATGCATATGTATATGTATATATGTATATATAAATATATAATTATGCATATGTATAAGTATATATAAATATATATTTATGTATATGTATATGTATATATATATTTTTTTTTTTTTTTTTCTCTAACAGCCATTTATTCTACTGCAGGACATAGGCCTCTCTCAATTCACTATTGAGAGGTTATATGGCAGTGCCACCCTTGCCTGATTGGATGCCCTTCCTAATCAACCGCGGTTCGGCGCGCTAACACTTGTGCCACGGCGGTGACTTCCCCTACGACACCTGCGTTTGACTTCTCAAGGCGATATGTCGTTTTCTCGGGCTCGAGCAAGCAGTCGTAGCGCAGGCATTTTTACGACTGTCGCAACGTGGAATTGAACTCGGGACCACGAGGGTCGGAGTCCAGCGCTCTAACCACTGGACCATCACGGCAGTATAATTATATATATCCATACATACATATATATATATATATATATATATATATATATATATATATATATATATACATATGAGAGAGATCCATGGAAGAAAAATTATCTTTTTTTTCAACCAGTTTATCAAAATAGGAAGAAAAATTACAGATATCACTCATATATAAATCATTTTAACAATAGAAGGGTATTGGCCGATTTTATTTTATTTGTCTGTTATCATGTTCTTCTTCTTCGAGTACCATAGCATATCATGCCGTAGGCGTTCATGAATTGCCTTTCAGCCTTTGTCCCATCTTTTTCCATTTCTCTGTCCTTCGCAATATCTCCCAGATCCACATTTGTCTTAACTTTCAGCTTTTCCTTCATCCAGTCAAGCATTTTCAATTTCTGCCTTCCTCTTGCCCTATTTCCATTCATTTCTGTCTCTATGATACGTTTCTCAATTCCATCTTCCTCTCTCAGAATATGTCCAACAAATTTCCATTGCCTTTCTCTTATGGTGTTCAACAAATGTGTCTCTGTTTTTACTTTCTGTAGAACTTCTTCCTTCGTCCTTTTCTGCTCCCACGAGATCTTCATCGTTCTTCTATACAGCCACATTTCCACAACTTCTAATTTCTTTTCCATTGCTCTGCTTATAGTCCAGGACTCACACCCATACGTTAACACTGACCAGATGTAGCATTTCAATCATCGTTTTTTAACTTGCAATCCGATTCTTTTGGAACAAAATAAATTCTTCATATCTTTGAATGTTTGTTTTGCTAGTCCAATCCTGTACTGAATGTCTTTGTCTGATCTTCCGTCTGATAAAATCCAACTTCCAAGATACTTAAAACTGTCCTTCTGTTCAATGTTTTTATTCACTTTCAAACAACATGTTGGTATTTGTTTCTTTTTGGTACAAACCAT
>NC_061839.1:21227015-21229515 GCF_019202785.1 Penaeus chinensis
ATCGCTGTTAATTATTAACAATAATACTTATGATTATGTGTTATTATGATCAGTCATATCATTGGTAATATTCTTTCCCTTTATTATTAGCGTTAATTTTCATTATCATTGCCTCATTGTCTTTATTATCATCAGACATTCTATTGTAATCGAAGAGAATTATAACGAGATTATGGTCATCATTAATAACATAATTATCAGCATCACTAATTACAAGACAGTATTGTTGCAGGTTGCCAAAAATAAATCACTCAACCTTGAAATAACCCAATCACGTTTTTTTTTCCTACCTAATATACCTCTAGTCATATAAACATGTCATAAATATCAATGCTTTAATAAATGAACATATGTAAAGACATACATATATGTCTATCTCTCAATTTATATATATATATATATATATATATATATATATATATATATATATATAATCATATATATGTATGTTTATATATATGCATATATGTATATGTATATATACATTTCTATAGATTTACGTTTATATATACACGTATGTATATATATGTGTATGTGTATGTGTGTGTGTGTGTATATATATATATATATATATATATATATATATATATATATATATATATATATATATATAAATATATATATATATATATACATATATATATATATATTTATATATATATATATATATATATACATATATATATATATATATATATATATATATATATATATATATATGTATGTATGGATGTATGTATGTATGTATGTATGTATGTATGTATGTATTTACTTCTTCATCTATTTATTTATTAGATAAGATGAAACTTTATTAGATAAAATGAAACCCTTTGACATTTAAAAACCGCTCTCACTCTGGCATTACACGAAAGGGACTTTTTAAACTCCTCTTCTAATATTTGTCTGTATTCTGTCAAGGGAGAGGATCCAGCGAGAGAGACTGACGTTTAAAGAGAGATTATGAGAGAGGGAGAGAGAAAGGAGAGATAGAAGTCAAGATGGAACGATAGAGCGAGAAAGGGAAGAAGGGAGGGAGGGAAGAATGGAAGGAGAGAGGAAGGGAGGAAAACTAAGGAGAAGAGAGATAGATAGATAGATAGATAGATAGATAGATAGATAGATAGATAGAGAGAGAGAGAGAGAGAGAGAGAGAGAGAGAAAGAGAGAGGGAGAGAGAGAGGGAGAGAGAGAGAGAGAGGGAGGGAGGGAGGAAGGAGGGGAAGAAGGGAGTGAGGGAGGGAGGGAGAGAGGGATGGAAAGAGAGAGAGAAAAGAAGAGAAGACAGAGAGAGAAAGAGAGAGAGAGAGAGGGAGAGAGAGAGAGAGAAAGAGAGAAAGAGAGAGAGAGAGAGAGAGAGAGAGAGAGGGGGGGAGTGAGAGAGAGAGGGAGAGAGCAACACCAAGACCAGGAGATAGAGTAGGGTAAAGAGAGGGGACGAAGCTAAATCTGTGCATAATAAATACATAGAGGGAGGAAGGGAGAGATAGTAATAAAGATAAATGGATAAATATGTAAAGAGAAGGAGGGGAGAAGACTGGTGAACCTAATAAGCAACAAATCAATAGAAATCGAAAGAAAATACACCTATGGGTTCTCTTCGAACTCATTTCACGATGATTATGTAATATATATATATATATATATATATATATATATATATATATATATATATATATACACACACACACACACACACACACACACACATATACACACACGTATATATATATATGTATGTGTGTGTGTGTGTGTGTGTGTGTGTGTGTGTGTGTCTGTGTCTGTGTGTGTGTGTGTGTGTGTGTGTGTGTGTGTGTGTATTAGCAAACAAAATAAGATCTATCTATGATTGCTGTTTTCAACCTCATCGAAAACTAGCGCCACAAACTATTTATGGTATTTATATGTTATTTGTACTTTGTCCTTTCTTATATATGCATATATATATATATAAGAATATATGCATATATGAAAAGAAAGACGAAGGGAGGAAAGCTAAGAGAGAGAGAGAGAGAGATAGAGATAGAGAGAGAGAGAGAGAGAGAGAGAGAGAGAGAGAGAGAGAGAGAGAGAGAGAGAGAGAGAGAGAGAGAGAGAGAGAGAAGGGAGACGAAGAAGTCAAGAAAATGAGGAGAAAGGAGGGAGGCATTTATAATATTATATCCCCAATTAATCTATCATCACCGTTATTACGTCCATCAAAACTTAGTGACACTAATTTCTTCGATAACTTTGCGCCAGCCTCCGCCTTATATAATTTAACAGCATATTATGATAGTAGATTTCCTGACGCTCGAAATAATCTAGCGTAAAAAAATCGAAAATTTACTCTATATTCAGCGATCTATTTAATTATTTTAAGTGGAAAAATGAGAAACTTTTACTCTTATGTCTAACGGGTTTTTAAAGTCCAGGCTAGCGATTTGGTGGGAATATCAAAGACAACATTGCCTGTTTGCCGTCTCCGGCGTCATGACCGAGTTTTACGGGGTAACTATTCCAG
>NC_061839.1:21257015-21262015 GCF_019202785.1 Penaeus chinensis
GATAATAATATTATATAGTATAATAATAATAATAATAATGATAATAGTAAATAATAATGACAATAATAATAATAATAATAAACTCCCTCACCTGTAGTTCACGAGCATTATGGCGATGGGAACGAAGAAGAAAGCCGTGTTAAGGACTGTATAATAGATCATCTTGCTGGTGAACTTGATGACACACTGCCCGCTCGCGTCTTGGGTACCGTGGTTGGGCCAGAATTCGTCACAGTGCCAAGTGGTAAAGTTCTTCCACTGGGAGAGAAAGACACGGGTCAAAGGTCAGGATGTTGTTGGTATGAGATGGTCAGGATGTGCGAATGCAATGTATCTTTTGATGTGTGGTGGTCCTGCATCGTGCGTGTGTGTTGTGAGGTTGAAATTCGTCATTTTTTTTTTTAGAGTGGGGTCAGTTTATTCAATTTCGGTTGATTAATTCATCTTGGCGGATGCGAATGGTGGGTTGTGTTGCTATGTTGGAGTCGAATTGATCATGGAATTAATGTGTAAGATAAGCTTTGTTATCCTGTTGAAAATCTACTGAAATTTGGGTTACTGTGATGATTTTAGGTCCAGTGTTTAAAAAGATTTGATAAAAAGAAAGATATTTGCACAGATGAGTATATATTCGATAAAAGGAGAGTCAATATAAAGTCTAGAGCTCAATATATTTACAGTAATTTCACAGCAAGGGATTTGAATTAAGTATTTTTAAGACACTGATAACACTGACAATTGTATACAGAAAAAGAAGAAATGATAAATAGTACAGAATAATATACTCGGGTGTTCAGAATATAACTGCATATCTAAAATTCTTGAAAAGTCATATTCATTACGTGGAAATCCAGCCTTTAAAAGTCGATATTTAACAGGTTTCCTATTCGGATCTTTACTAGGTTGTAATTGCCAATCAAAGCTGAATGCACAAAGACGATGGAATGAAGGAATATTAATAAAAGGGTTGTGACAGAAAAATTAAGAGACTGACAAATACGTGTCATAAAAGTGAATTGTCAAAATGCAGAAACATAGCGAGTTGGGCATGAAAACAAATAAACCGGTAGCAAGAAAAAAAGAGAGAGAGAGAGAGAGAGAAAAAAAAAAGAGAAATCAATTAAATAATAAGATACGACTAGTACCCCCCCCCCCTACCTCCCACCTGCTCCCCCCCCAAAAAAAAAAAAAAAAAAAAAAATACGGCACCATATAACCAACCAATCTCGACTCACCTGTATGTTGTATGTATTCCGGTAGACTAGTATCGGGCTAGCGATCGAGGCGGACACAACCCACACGCCCGCGATGACCTTGAGCGCGCGGTCGGGAGAGGTGCGGGCGAGGAAGGGGAACATGACGGCGACAAACCTGCCCACGCTGATCACGGTGAGAGTGAACACGCTGCCGAGAAGAGCGGTGGCTGCGAAGGGAGAAGGGAGACGAGGGGGAAAGGGACATTATTATTGTTGTTATTGTTTGTTTTCTCTAGATGTGTGTCTCTGTTTGTGTGTCATATAGGCATGTTTGTATATGTGTGCAGCTATGGACACACGTATATGTATATATTTACATGTGTGTGTGTATATATATAGCTATCTGTAGATATATATTACAATGTGCATATGAGATATTCATTTATTTTCTTAAAAGAAAAAAAAAAAAAAAAAAAGGAAAAAAATGGCAAGGACTGCCAAGGCATCTTTTAAACCTCACGCGGCAGCTTAGCGAAAACACTAATCCCCAAGTGTAAAGATTTCGAAGTTAAGAGTAAACCTTCAAGGATCAGATGCGAGGGTGGGGGGGGGGGGGGGAGGCGCACGGTGTGTGGGGGGGATGGGGGGAGGGGGGGTAGCGTCGATGCACCTGCAGTCTCCGCGCTTATTTTCAAAGTGCAAATGGAGTGTGTATGTTTACGTGACGGGAACTTAATCATCAACCGATCTATCTATTTATGAAATTATATGTTCATTTATCAATTCTGTGAAACAACTAGAAACTCTTAAAAACAAAAACAAAAACAAGAAAAACGAGCAAACACACAAATAACGCTATTTATCATGAAAAAAAAGATAATTCTAAAAACAAACCAAATATCAAAATAAACAAAGAATAAAGATTATAAAAAAATAACAACCAAAGCCCCGAAATCAGGCCAAAACAGAGACGAAGAACGGAAACACTAATACACAGAGTGGTCAACCGAATGACTTCCTGGCCAATAAAAGCTGTTTATGAACGAGAGAATGTTGCTCCTAATTTGATGCTCTTCATCACAAGTGCCTTAAAATCTTAACGGCCCCGTTTTATAACCCTATAAGAATCTTGTCTGTTGTGTTCTAGATTATAGTTTTTTTTTGCCATTCATCGGGATTAGTGAAAAGAATCTGCTTTGTTTTTCTTTTTTTTTTTACGTAGAAGAAATAGAAAAAGGTAATAGGTTAATGATTTGCTGTGATCATTAGGGGTGAGAATGGAGGTAAAGAGAGATAAGGGTGAGAGAGAGAAGGAGAGGGAAAAAGTGTGTGAGAGAGAGAGAGAGAGAAGGAGAGTGAGAGAATAAGAGAGAGAGGGAGGGAGAGAGTGAGAGAGAGGGGGTTGAGAGAGGGAAAGAGAAAGAAGGAGGGAAGGACAGACAGTTAGATTAATAGACTTACAGACAGAAAGAGAGAGACATGAATAGAGAGAGAAGCACATAAATAGAGGGGAATGGAAAAGGAGAGACGAAGAAAGGAAACCCGACGATGAAAACATTGACAACAAATAAAAAAAATAAAAAAATAGCAGGAGGGAAAGAGCGAGTCTGTCTGTCCATTTTATAAAGCCTGTTGATAGCCCTCGTAACTGCGTGGAATAAGTAATAAAAAACCAAGAGGAATTGACACACAAGCCGTCATGAAGGCCCGGGATTCGAAATTATTTCCGTTTGAATAAATCCGGCGCCATCTTGTCTCCCACGGATTGAATGTGACATATCATTTTTCCTCTCGTGTTGTTGTTTTTTTATCCTTTTTCACGCACTGACATGTTCTGAAATCATATGCATCCCCTCCGTGTTACGCCATTTCTGCCTTTTCTAAATCACATTTCGACCAGTTTTAACATTCCTTCTTACAGCACACGTACATACAATTATTGGCTAAAATAATAATAATAATAATAAGGACAACAACAACAACAACAACAACAATAACAACAACAACAATAACAACAACAGAAACAATAATAATTATAATGATAAATAACTAAATAAATACATTATTGGGAAAATTTGATAAGTCTTAGCAGTTCATGTAATATAGGGTATCTGAACGTCTCTCAAATGCAGACTTGGAGTAAAACGACGATGATAGAAGGAAAGAATTTTTTTTTTTTTTTTTCACATCATCAATCACGTCAAAATGACAGGCATCACACGCCATTCAGAATATTTTGGATCTGTTGACGCTTGAAAAGTTCAGACTCTTCAATACGCTAACGAGACGAGCTGGAGGCTAAAGACGATCGTAAAAGGAGGATCCAATACTCCTTCCGAACATCCGTGGCGCGATTCTATCCTACGCGTCGCCGTTTTCTATCTTTTTCCTTTCGTTTATATATATATATGGCGGTCAGTCTTCTGCCATATATCCGAGTGTGTCCCTGGTGATAGCTCTTCCCTTATGGAGAATGCAGCAATAATGGAGGTTCTAAGGAGAAGTAAAAATTTTATGCTCTTTCTCGCTAAAGGAGGTAATTTTGAGTCAAAGGATTTTCAAGTTTTTTCTCCTTTTTTCCGCGTGCGTGTGTCTCTTTTTTTCCCCTTGTTTCTTCTTTCATATTTCCTTTCTTCTTTTCTATCGGTCTATCAATTTTGCTTACATGTCATTATTTTAATAAGAGAAAGGAAGTATTGAAAAAGAAATAAAAAGAGAAAATAGAACGATAGTGTGATAAGTAGGTGTGTATATAGGTTGATAGATAGATAGGTAGATAGGTATATATGTATATATATACATATATATGAATAGATAGATATATTAGATAGAGAGGGATACACAGATAAATAGATATAAATTGATAGACAGATAGGTAAATAGATAGATAAATAGATAGATAGAGAGAGAGAGAGAGAGAGAGAGAGAGAGAGAGAGAGAGAGAGAGAGAGAGAGAGAGAGAGAGAGAGAGAGAGAGAGAGAAAGAGAGCAGAAGAAGAATAAAAAAAAGAGAAAGAGAGAGAGAGATAGAAGAAGAAGAAGAAAAAAAGAGAGAAAGAGAGAGAGAGACTGACAGACACAGAGGGAGAGAGAGAGGTTATCGCAGACAGACACAAAATTTAAAAAAGCGAAGGAGAGAAAGAGAGGGAAGAAAGAAAGAAAATGGTGAGAAAGAGAGGAAAAGAAGGAAAACTTTTCTCTCTATCATTTACTTCCATGAACATTCCATTACAGTGCCTCCGTATTCCGTCCACGTTTCTCATATATTCATGCTTTTATGACTGTGTTTTCTTCCTTATGTCAGATGTTTTTGTTCAGGACACGACTGATAAGATTAGTGTAAGAAATATCATTAATAATTCTGTTAACTTTAATTATCTATAGATATTACATGTATGATAAGCGTGAAAATAATTAAAATAAATATAGTAATGAATGTAGTTATCAGAATAATTATTATCATGTGTATCAAATAACAGTAACATTAATGAGGACAATAATAATAGGAATAAGCATTGTATACTTTAGTATAATTAGGGTGGTAATCTATTTTTATTCAGAAACTTTCCTTTTAATTCTTTCCACGTACACCCCCCTCCCCCCCCCCGTCCTCTTAAAAAAAAAAAAAAAAAATAATAAAATTAAAATCAGATCGTTTGATGTTTACCAGTTTCTTCAGTCCACAAAGATAAATTATTGAAGCCTTGCGTGATTAATTGGAGCACGGGGATAAATCTGATGCTGTTTGATTTTTGCGTGAAGAATAATGGGGAAATACGATTTGTTTGATGGATTATGAGAAGT
>NC_061839.1:21272015-21274515 GCF_019202785.1 Penaeus chinensis
AAAGGAATGTAAAAGAAGGAAAAACCGCTTCATTGCGCGATAGATAGATAGATAGATAGATAGATAGAGAGAGAGAGAGAGAGAGAGAGAGAGAGAGAGAGAGAGAAAGAAAGAGAGAGAGAGAGAGAGAGAGAGAGAGAGAGAGAGAGAGAGAGAGAGAGAGAGAGAAAGATAGATAGATAGATAAATAGAGAGAGAGAGAGAGAGAGAGAGAGAGAGAGAGAGAGAGATAGAGAGAAAGAGAGAGAGAGAGAGAGAGAGAGAGAGAGAGAGAGAGAGAGAGAAAGAGATAGATAGAAAGATAGATAGAGAGAGAGAGAGAGAGAGAGAGAGAGAGAGAGAGAGAGAGAGAGAGCAAGAGAGGGAGTATTAAATAACCAAGTAATACAGAACAAACAAACCTAAATTTGACTGTACCCGGACTATTACTTCCCAGAGAGAAAGAGGATGGGGGGGGGGGGGGGGGGGGGATGAACAACAAGCTAAAGAAAGATCAATGGAGAGAGACTGTGTTCATTCCCTCGCCCACTTACTGAATGATTACGACCATTTTTATCGGTTGTAGAGCGAGAAGCAATAGTGCGAAATAATGCAAGGAACAAAATGAAAATGTATTGAGATCACCGAAGAGAAAAGGAGATAAAATGTTCGAGAGGAAAAGAAAGAAAGAAGAAAATAAAAACGGAAATAAGAGACTAATAGAGAGCGCATTATATAAAAAGAAATCGCGGCGAAAGAGGGAGAAAAAAAACGTACAAAAAACAAGGAAGGGAAGCAAAGAGGAGGAGGAAGAAGAGAATGTAATAAACGAAGTGGATAGTAATAAGGGGAGGAGTCTCATGGGGTGAGTTTTGAGAAGAAAGGGAGAGAGAGAGAAAAGGGGAGTGCGATACGAGGAGAGAAGGAGGAGGAAGGACAGGGTGATGAGAATGAGGAAAGAAAAGGTGGATTGAGGAGGTAATAGGGTAATGAAAGGGAGAAGGGGAGAAAGAAAAAAGATGGGGAATAGAAGAAGAGTAGTGGAGGAGGCAGTGAAAGAAGGAGAGGAAAGGAAGGTAGGGGGAGAAGGAAGAGGGGGTGGTGAAAAAAAAAAGAAGAAGGAGGAGGAAAAGTAAGAAGAGAAGGATGTGGAGGATGGAGGATAAAGTGCAGAAAACTATGAAAGAAAGGGAAGTATAAACAGGAGGAGACGGTGAAGGAGGAGGAGGAGACGAAGGAGTGGGAGTAGGAGGATTAAGAAGAGAAGAAGACGAAGGAGGAGAAGGGGGAGGATGAGGAGTATTAGGATTAAGAAGAGGAGGAATCGAAGGAGGAGAAGGAGGAGGAAAAGGAGTAGGAGGAAGAGACGCATGAAGTGTAGGAAGGATCAGGAGGATGGTGAGACGAAGGGGGATGGAAGAGGAGGAGAGGAAGAAGGAATAGCGAGAGGATCAGGAAGAGGAAGAGACGAAGGAGAATGTGGAAGAAGAAGAATAGGAGGAAGAGACGCAATGAGAAGAAGGAAGGATAAGGAGGAGGATGAGGCAAAGGAGAAGAAGGAGGAGGAAACGAAGGAGGAGGAGACGAAGGAGGAGGAGTAGTGGGAGGATCAGGAAGAAGAGGAGACGAATGAGGAGAAGGGGAAGCAAAAGAAGCAGGAGGAAGAGACGAAGGAGGAGGAACAGGAATGAGAGACGAATAAGGAGAAGGGTGGATCAGGAGGAGGAGGAGGAGGAGAAGACGATGGAGGAGGGAGTGTGAGGAGAAGGAGGAGTAGACGAATGCAGAGTAGCGGGAGAATCAAGAGTAGGAGGAGGAGAAAGAAGGGGGGGGGGTGCGGGGGGGGAGGGGGAGAGAGCTCGAGTGGCGCCTGACAATGAGTTCAGTCAGCCTTCACAGGGGGCGCTGTCGGTACATCCCCTCCCTGACGCCCAACTACAAACACTTGAAGATAGGATTTAGATGAAGGCTTACTGTTGATAATTATATTGGACGTACTGGAGGAGGAGGAAGGAGGGGGGGGGGGGGCTGGGAGGGGGAGAGGGAGGGAGAGATGAGAGATGAAGGAGAAAGATAAACGGAAAGTATAATGGAGATGAGGAAGAGTTAAGCACGAAGGGGAGAGACAAAGAGTAGCAGAAGACAATGTGAACAAAGAGATAGGGAATGTATTGAAGAGGAAGGAGAATAAGATAAGAAGAAGAAGAAGAAGAAGAAGAAGAAGAAGAAGAGAGAGAGAGAGAGAGAGAGAGAGAGAGAGAGAGAGAGAAAGAGAGAGAGAGAGAGAGAGAGAGAGAGAGAGAGAGAGAGAGAGAGAGAGAGAGAGAGAGATAGTGAGAGAGAGCGAGAGCAAAAGTAGATCAAAGTAAATAAAAAAAAAATAAAAAACGAACAAAAAAGAAAGAAAAACCGAGCATAGCGAGAAGGAAGAACAGCAAAGGAGGAGATAAATACGGAATAAAGACGAACGAAGGCGTCAAAGCAACAAAGAAATAAAGGAAGCTTTGTGCACAGGGAAAAG
>NC_061839.1:21284515-21287015 GCF_019202785.1 Penaeus chinensis
TTTTTTTTTTTTTTTGTATTTGAGTTATTGTGTTTGAAAGTCGTTTTTATAACAGGTGGTTCGTTTTGTGTCCTGTCTTTCCGTGTATTTCCCTCTGGCTCGCTCTATATCTCTGTTTATCTCTCTGTTTCTGTCTTCTGTGTGCGTGCGTGTATGTGTGTGTGTGTGTGTGTGTGTGTGTGTGTGTGTGTGTGTGTGTGTGTGTGTGTGTGTGGTTATTTACTCTTTTATGTCCTTCTTAATGCTCAACTGGATGTTATATGCCCTTTGCTGTCATATAATCTTTAATGTGTATGTTTTTGTATGAATGATTACATGTATAAAAAGTAAGAGAAAGCAAGAGAGGAAGAAAGAGAGAGAGGGAGAGAGCAATTCTTATTTATGATATTTTTCTTTCTCACATTTCCAAATCCAACTCGTTCTCTCTTTCGCGTTGCTTCTGTGCTTTTTTGTGTGTGTGTCTTTTTGTGTCCGTCTCTCTCTCTCTCTCTCTCTCTCTCTCTCTCTCTCTCTCTCTCTCTCTCTCTCTCTCTCTCTCTCTCTCTCTCTCTCTTGATATTCTCTCTCTCTCTCTCTCTCTCTCTCTCTCTCTCTCTCTCTCTCTCTCTCTCTCTCTCTCTCTCTCTCTCTTTCTTTCCTTCTCTCTCCTTCTCTGTCTCTCTTTCTTTCCTTCTCTCTCCTTCTCTGTCTCTCTCTCTTTCTCTTACTATCCCCATCTTCACCTCTATTTTGTTTCTCTCTCTTTGACTCTCTGTCTGTTTTGTTTCTCTCTTATTTTCTCTCTGTCTATTTTGTTTCTTTCTCTCTTTCTATGTCTATCTGTTTGTCTGCCTTTGTCCTTCTCTCTCTCTGTTTCACTCTTTGTGTCTGTGTATCTCACTATCTCTGTCTTCCCCTCTGTCTATTTCCTCTCTCTCTCTCTCTCTCTCTCTCTCTCTCTCTCTCTCTCTCTCTCTCTCTCTCTCTCTCTCTCTCTCTCTCTCTTTCTCTCTCTCTCTCCTCCATTGACGGTATCATAAATCAAACCAATTCCCTTTAAAGTACCTTCGGGAAGTCAATCACCTGAACGAACCCCTTTTAGAAAATTGTATCCTCCTCCTCTATAATATTCCTCGATCGCTTATATCAAAGCATGTATAACAAAAGAGAATCGTCATAATAGGATCGGAAAAAAAAATCGGCTCGACAATAGGATATGCTTTCGAAATGCTTTCCGGGTGCAAGGTGCGTGGAGCATCGGGACACACAAGGGCTCAATTATCTGCAACTGCGGAATAGAATCTTGCAATAGGTGCACAGGTGGCTTAGAATGTTCATTAGGGGCAAGAACTCAGAGAAAGAAAAAATAAAAGAGAAAAAAAATAAAAGAAGTCTGAAAATATAAACAGATAAGTGAAAATATTTTACAGAAACACAGGTGGACTGATTTTATTTAACTTAGATGATGCGTTTCTGATGTATTAAACATTTCCGATAATGATAATACTGATAATAATGATAACAATGAAGGGAATGATACTAACAAAGACACATCTACTAATAATAATAATGATAATAACAATAATAAAAATAACAATAATAATGATAATAACAATAATAACAATTATAATAATAACAATAATAATAATGATAACAAAAATAACTGTAGTAGTAGTAATAATAATATTAATGAAAATAGTAATGATAATAGAATAATAATAGCAATAATAATAATAATAATGATAACAATAATAATAATAACAATAATAATAATAATAATAATGATAATGATAATGATAATGATAATAGTAATAACAATAATGGTAATAAGAATAGTAATAATAATAATGATAATAATAATAATAATAATAATGATAACAATAATAACAATAATGATAATGATAATAGTAATAACAATAATAGTAATAAAAATAATAATAATGATGATAATAATAATAATAATAATGATAACAATAATAATAAAAATAATGACAATGATAATGATAATAGTAATAATAACAATAGTAATGATAATAATGATAATGATAATGATAATTTTTATTATTATTATTATTATTATAAAATTGATAATAATGATAATAATGGTAATGGTAATGATAACGATAATGATAATGTTACTAATGGAAATGATAATAATAATAACCATAATGAAAACAATAAAGGTAATCATAATGATAATAGTAATAACAATGACAACAACAACACCAGCAACAACGATAATAATAATATTAATAATAATAATAATAATGATAATGATAATGATAATGATAATGATGATGATAATAATGACTACTACTATTTATACTTTTATTACTACAGCCATTTGCATTGCATCATCCTCATTTATATGAATAAAAAAAAATGTTTAAAAAGTACACAAATAAATCCCAATTTGTGTACAGGGCTTTTTGTCTTTTACAGTACACAGTGGTCTTTCACCCCTACCTTGTTTAAATCGTTGATTCACTATGTCGTTAGACGAAGCACAAACAATGCACTG
>NC_061839.1:21347015-21349515 GCF_019202785.1 Penaeus chinensis
AGACATTTATTGCACCGCTGTAAATCCTCCCGAGTTTATACACAGCCTCGAACAGGGGGGGGGGGGGGGGGTGAACACACGCCTGCAATTGTCCTCCGGGATTCACCGACGCTTCTGTCTCTGCGAGTCGCCTCTCCTTGGACTACACGTGACGGGATTTATTTCTGAGGAGCGGATTTGTTTCCTGTGGAGGGATTTCTCGACACAGGTTCGCTGGACGTCTGGGAGGTGGCAGTCTTCTCTCCACTTCTGAAAGAAAGGAAACAGTGGAATTAGCTTTTGTCTTTTGCTGAAAATGTTTCCTTCGCAAGGAAATAAGATAAGTGTATGTGTGTGTGTGTGTGTGTGTGTGTGTGTGTGTGAAATATGATATAATATGATATGATATAGTATGATACAAAATAAGACAATGTAAAATGGCATTATGTAATATAGAATAGTAAAACATAATACAATCTGCAAGTGTGTCCTAGCTGTATAAATATAATGAAAACACTGGTACTATATAAATAAATAGATTTACAGCTACTTTTCTTAAAACACCAATACATCCAGGACTGTCAATCGACATTTCCATTAACCCCTCGAGGATTTTCCAATGTCTTCTGATTCAATTAAGCTTTATCTAAACGGAAATACAACAAAAAAACGCATTATATGTATAAATTATTCTCGTTATTATTATCATCATTTTGTTGTCCATAATGATAACATCTGAAAACAAACTGTGGATTTGGAAAGATATACGTCTTTCTGTTCAAACTTCCTAAGTGATAATGATGGTAGACAATAAATATATATCATATTATCACATTATGCTAATTTTAACGATTATTTTTTCCACAAGTGCATGATATACAGGGCGTTCCCTTTGGCAGCAATTAGCAATAGATTAAAGATGATATTTGGCTTTATTGATATTTTCCTCATAAATAACTTTTATTTAATGGAAGGAAAATGAAAATTCGATGATCCTGCACATTCACTGCTTTGATCACTTGCAACATTTTACTATTGACCTATATGGCTGCAATATATGTTCCTCTTTTTGGGGACTTTTTAAATCCATCATGCAAAGTGAGATAAAAGAACGGTATACAGCAGGACACGTGCCATCAGAGTGACTCAAAAAATGTTTTGCAGAGTGGGAATTTATATCAGGTAAAAGATTCAGCGAGATTTACATATTTAACGTACTTGGGAAGTCTCTTTCAAGTCCTCTCTCTCTCTCTCTCTCTCTCTCTCTCTCTCTCTCTCTCTCTCTCTCTCTCTCTCTCTCTCTCTCTCTCTCTCTCTCTCTCTCTCTCTCTTTCTGCTCTCTCTCTCTCTCTCTCTCTCTCTCTCTCTCTCTCTCTCTCTCTCTTTCTCTTTCTGTTCTCTCTCTCTCTCTCTCTCTCTCTCTCTCTCTCTCTCTCTCTCTCTCTCTCTCTCTCTCTCTCTCTCTCTCTCTCTCTCTCCCTATCTCTCTCTCTGTGTGTGTGTGTGTGTGTGTGTGTGTGTCTATGCAACTGTCTAGCTATCTATCTGTCTATATATCTTTCTGTTTGTCTGGCTCTGTTTCTCTCTCACTCTCTTTCTCTCTCTCTCTCTCTCTATCTATCTATCTATCTAGCTATCTATCTGTCTGTCTATCTGTCTATCTGTCTATCTATCTGTCTATCTATCTGTCTATCTATCTGTCTACCTATATATCTATCTATCTGTCTTTCTATCTATCTATCTATCTATCTCGTTCTCCTATTCTCTCTCTCTTATTGTTCTTCCTCCCTTCTCCCTCAATCACTTCACCTCCGTAGATATATGAACTGCAATACTCATACACATCTACGGCATCCAAATACGCAAAACCATGAATTAAACAAAATACACAGATTTCAACTTTTTTGTTTTTATCTTTTCCCCAAGAGGTAGTGTCGACCAAGGAAAACTTATGAATATTCTGCGATCCCATGGTAAACTCCTGGTCAGATGTACTCCCTAGGATAACAGGATAATGCAGAGGAGGAAAAGGGGAAGGATATATATCTGTTGAATTGATGTACCGTGAATGAATGAGAGAAGATTATGAGAATGCTGTGCTTAAAGAGTTCCTTTATTGGTTATTTCGCAAAAGATTAAAAAGATAATGATAACGATACAGTCAGAAAAGGATTTTTCTAAATAGTCTGGAAACTGTGTTCTCTCATGAGAGTTTGGACTGCGACTATCGAAAGAGGAAAACTTTCTTATCGATATTCCAGAAGTTTGGGGAGACAACAGGTAATTGCAAACAAACCTTTACTTGACAAAAGACATAGAACGTGACAAACAGGCAGACATACAAAGGGAAATCGTAATCACAAAACACCAGATTTGTTTAGTTTTTTTTTCGAGTAAGTAAAACTGACATAACAAGGTGTAAGTTTGTGTTTCTGGGTATTGAGTTAAATTTAGGAGCAGGGTGTAATGCAAGATGACGAGGGAGATGGAGGAGCAAGATAATTGCTCTCTCTCTCTTATT
>NC_061839.1:21352015-21359515 GCF_019202785.1 Penaeus chinensis
GTAATCATAACAGTCGTGACAATGGCAACATTTCCGGCTTTTAAACGGGGAGTCAGACAGTCGTAAAATCTGTAGTTATGAAATCTCTCATGATATTCAAACTCTTTTCTTGCTGTGAACTCGTGTGGAATAGCGGTTTCTTCGTCTCTTGTCCTGAGGTTTAAGAGAGATCCGTGCATGTAGATATAAGATATTGTATTTTTTTATCATTTTCCTTTTTTTGGGGGGGAGGGGGGGATACGGAGGATGTTGAAGGGAGATTTTAACTTGTCCATTTATTGTTTTGCATGAATTAAAGCCTTGGGAGTTTCGAAGTACATAAGATTTAGAAGATTTAGGAAAGAACAAAAAAAAAAAATAGTTTTAGAGTAATTACTTTATTTATCCGTTTGGTAATTCATTCTACTATAATCATTATGATTACCATCAGTAGTTGCAATTATAGTTGTAGCATTTGCTACAACTGCCGCCATTCCGTCTGCAATTGCCGATTTATCGTCGCGAAATCTTAAATTGGAAAACAAACGTCTTGACCCCAAACGACCTCGTTGGAGAACAAGCGATGCGACCTCCGCGCCACTTCTCAAGACGCTGCCCTGCGAACCCGCCAAGAAGGCCTATATAAGGGTAAGAAAGCCGGAAAAAGAAGCAAGAGTTGTTCAGCCATTGAACTGGGCAGCTCGGTCAACTATCCTCGCTACTACTCAGCTGTGACCTCAAGAATCTGGTGACGATATACTACAGGAAATCGTAAGATAGATATAAATAATAATTTACAAAAAGAATATTGATGGTGATTCTTAATTAAGGATACTTATTCATGGTTTTGTGATGGTTTACGGGTAATGTAAATATTGGTAATGGGTTGGTTTTGAGAAAATAAAAATAAAACATTACTTGCCTTTTATGCATTTCCATGAAAATAATATAAAAAATAAATAAAAAGAAATAAATACTAAACTAAGTAAATAAATATACAATTCTACTACGTGGATTTTAATAAACTAAATATATTCTAAGAACCTGGAAATATCATAATACATGAAGTATAAACCTACTGCATCAAACTTTATTATGGACTTGTAGTTACATCATTCCCCTAGAATAAGATTAAAATCTCATCAAACAACTACATCCGTAATAAATGGGGGCCTGACCGGGATTTTAATTTTCTTAATTTTGATAATTCTTCTTTTATGCACCATCAAAATCTCTTTGTGTATGATCGTTGATTTTATTGCAGGTTTGTCAGGATAGTGTTACTTTAGATTTCATTTAGACTTAAAAGTGTTTACTACTGAGATAGTATTTCCTGCTAAATGAGTAATGGAGTACTTGGAACTGATCACTCCCGTCTTGCTTGACCTGTAATACTGTAGAAAATACGCGGATTCTCCATGTCAATATAGTAGCTAGATTAGTCAGGACTCTAATAATAATCACGCCTTGGCAGACAGCGTCAGTCCGACCAGGAATAAGGAATTCATCCGGATCTACTTAGTGGGATACTTAATGCCGTACTTTTACATTTAAAGTAAAATATCCGGATCTTCTCACAAGTTAATTAATACCGTAACCTTATTTCTCATAAAGACGAGTTATACAATTAACGGCTCGCTTTATCTTATCACGTTAACATCACCTACTTAATAAGGGTGATCACAAACAATCACTGTAATAGTGTTTATGAATCAGATTAGGGATTCATCCGGCGACATTAATACCGTACCCTTTTTTCTTTGTTCATGAACCGCGGGATTGTTTCCACGTACTTTCTCCTAGTTAGGCTAAGCAAGTCTAAATGCTGAGAATTTGTTCTTGTTTCCGTCTGCTTCATTCATGGTATTTGTAAGCCATTATCTAACTTGGGTGTTAGTACGTCATTAAGTCAGCTGTTCGAGATTAGCCTGTCAACTAACGTAGGGATTATTAGCAAACATTCCTGCAATAATTTCAATTTCTATTCTGCTACAAGTCGATCGAACAGTAACTTCTATTCAAATAATATTCCTTTTAATATGTCTACATTTAATGCTAAAGAATTTTGTGAAAATCCTACACTTGAACAATTAGCCGAACCTATTAAGAAAGATGATTGGCGCTTTATTGCTCAATACTTCTCGGTACCTCATTCGGGTTCAGCAACTAAGAAAGTAATTAAGGAACTAGTATTAGAAAATCTAATTCAAAGAGAATTACTTCCCTCTGAAGCCACTGATTCTTTAAACCCTCAAGATCCCGAACTGCTTGACGTTAGAGACACTTCCATGCTGTCTGATCAGAAAGAGGAGTCTTGGTCCACTGCTCGACTAGAATTTGAAAAGTATGCTTTTGATTTAAAACTTAAGGTAGAAAAGCAAAGATTAGAAGAAAGAGCAAGAGACAGGGAAATAGAAATAGCTAAACTTAAATTAGAAGAAAGAAAACTAGAAGCTAAATTAAATGGCACGGGCGATAATGATTCTGTCATTAATGATACGTTCAATTTAACTAAGAATCTACCCCTTGTTCCTTCATTTCTTGAAAATGATCCTGATGGCTCATTCCGTAACTTTGAGAAAACTGCTGAACACTTTAAATGGCCCTATGCTGAGTGGACTTGGCTTCTCCAACCTAAATTAAGCGGTAAAGCTGCCATCACCTTTTCAAATCTTGATTGCATTGATGATTATGAATCCATAAAACAGTCTATTCTTGATGCTTATGCAATCACACCTGACGGCTACAGACAAAAGTTTCGAAGTCTTACTAAGTCTCCTCATGGTACCTTTGCTGAATTTTTTACTGAGAAGGCTAGATTGTTTAACAAATGGCTAGATTCAACTTCAACTAAATCTTTCTCACAATTAAAAGAACTTCTTATTTTAGAAGAAGTAAAAAGAAAGTTACCCTTCGATATCCTTAAGCATATAGAAGATAGGGGTGAAACCGATCTCCTTAAAGCAGCACAAATAGCTGATTCATTTGCGCTTTTGAAAAGGTCACAGCTGGGTAAGGTAGACAAGGTTAGATTTTATGTACAGTCCTCCTCTGGTGAAAACCTTGGGAATGGTGGTAAAGCTGGCAAAATTGCACCATTAAACTTTTGTTCTTATTGCAAGCGAGCAGGTCATACCATAGACAAGTGCAAAGACCCAAAGTGTAGAAAGTCTGGTATAAATGTAAGACCATTCATAAGTCCAAGCATCCAAGCTTTTGAACCAAAACCAGTGGCAAGTGTGACAAATGTAAACTCTCCAGATCCATTCAGTGATTTTAAATATCGGGGAACTGTCTCTCTTGATTCAATGAGTAAATCATATCCCATACTCATCCTTAGGGACACTGGAGCTGCTCAAAGTATAATTCTAAAGTCTGCTTTACCTGGAATTGAGACAAAATATACAGGTGAAAAAGTTCTTGTTAAAGACTTGACTTCCAAAATTAGTTATAAACTAGCAAATATTTTTCTCACTTCTGATTTTGTATCAGGGGAAATAAAGATAGCTGTGACAGAAAATAATTTTCCAATAGAGGGAATAAGTTTAATTCTTGGACATGATCTAGCAGGGAAATTAGTGTACCCTACAATTAATGTTGTTGTTAAGCCTTTAACCTATAGCCCAACTAAAGAACTGGATCAGAAACAACCTCATATTTTCCCTGTGTGTGCTGTTACTCGTTCTAAGCTATATAAGAAATCTTCCTTAGAAAAAGAAAATCCAGTTGATAATTTGATCTCACAAGAGATCACACGAAGTAAATTAATTGCAGCTCAAAACGATGACCCCTCTCTTGCTAAATGCAGACATGTTGCCTCAGACAGTCTTAAAGATCAAAAGGTCCCTGGTTTTTATTATCATGACGGACTATTAATGAGAGTATTCCGTCCTCCTGAACTCCGTGCTTTAGATACATGGTCAGAAGTACATCAAGTTGTAATTCCGTTGTCAGTTCGGAAATCAGTCATGACACTTGCACATGATGGTTTAGCAGGTCACTTAGGTATTCAAAAAACATACAAGAAAATACTTCAAAATTTCTATTGGCCAGGTATGAAGAAAGATGTTACACTATTTATCAGGTCTTGCCATGTGTGTCAAGTTGGGGGAAAACCCAATCAAATAATTCCAAGAGCTCCTTTACATCCTATTCGAGTAGACTCAGATCCATTTGAAAGAATTGTAATTGACTGTGTAGGACCACTGCCTAAAACAAAGAAAGGGAACCATTATCTCTTTACAATTATGGATACTGCTACAAGATATCCAGAGGTTTACCCTTTAAAGAATATTTCTGCCAATTCCATTGTAAAATGTCTACTTCATTTTTTTCACTTCATTTGGAATCCCTAAAGAGATTCAATGTGACAAAGGCAGTAATTTTACAAGTGACTTGTTTCAAAAAGTCTTAGAACTGTTAGGTATCTCGCAACAAATGTCAACAGCTTATCATCCCCAATCACAAGGTTGCCTTGAAAGATTTCACCAGACCTTAAAATCTATGCTTAAAAAGTATTGCTTAGAAACAGGGAATTCCTGGGATGAGAACATTCATTTTCTTCTGTTTGCCCTGAGGGAATGTCCACAAGAATCCCTTGGATATTCTCCATTTGAATTACTATATGGAAGACAGATTAGAGGTCCACTTAAAGTTCTTAAAGATCAGTGGTTTTCAGACTCTTCAGCTCCCCCTAATCAAACAGTGGCATCTTACATAGATAATCTTAGAGCTAAGTTATCAGAGGCAAGAAAATTGGCTCTCTCTAATCTTCATAACGTTCAAATCAAAATGAAGTCTTCTCATGATTTAAAATCACAAACTCGAGTATTCTCTCCAGGAGACAAGGTTTTACTGTTCCTTCCAATTCCAGGAAACCCTCTTAAGAGCAAATTCATTGGGCCTTATGTTGTTTCTCATAAAGTTTCTGATTACAATTATGTAGTTCAAACTCCTGATAGACGTAAAGATACCCAGTTGGTACATATCAACTTAATCAAATCGTATATTGACAGGCAGCCAAAGGAGGACTTTGCCAAAGGCAAATCTATTGCATGTATGATTCCTCAGGAATCTCCCATAACTTCTATGTCTAACGAGTATATTGAGGAGACTGATTACATAGAAATCCCAGGTCCTCATAATCCACATAACTCTGAGATAATAGCTAATCTTCATAAATATTTAAATTACTTGCCTGCTTCAAAGTTAAATGATGTATATCTAATACTGAAAGATTTTCCTCAGGTAACAGCTGATAACCCAGGGTTTTGTGGCCATACTCTACATGATGTTGAACTCACTCCCGAGGTAAGACCCATTAGGCAAAGTTCATATAGACTCAGTCCAGAGAAGAAAGCTGTTATGAAGAAGGAAGTAGATTATCTACTTGATCATGGTTTAGCTGAACCAAGTAACTCTCCATGGGCTTCACCCTCACTGCTAGTGCCAAAACCTGACGGTACCAGTAGATTATGTACAGACTACCGAAAGTTAAATAAAGTAACTATACCTGACTCCTATCCTCTTCCTTTAATTGAAGAACTTGTAGACTCGATAGGACAAGCCAAATTCATAACCAAAATTGATATGCAGAAAGGTTACTATCAAATAGGATTAACAGATAATGCTAAAGTCATATCTGCTTTTATAACTCCTTTTGGTTTATATAATTATACAGTAATGCCTTTTGGGATGTGTAATGCACCAGCCACCTTTCAACGAGCAATCAATTATACCATTCAGGGTCTTGAAGGTGTTAAATCTTATTTAGATGATTTACTTGTTATCTCCAACTCATGGGATGTTCATATCCGTAGGCTACGCTCTCTGTTCTCCCGCTTAGACGAAGCTGGATTCACCATCAACTTGGCCAAATCTACTTTCTGCAGTGCCTCCGTGACCTACTTGGGACATATCGTGGGTCACGGACGAACGTTGCCCAAACAAGCAAACGTAGAAGCAATCCAGGCATACCCCACTCCAACAACTCGGAAATCTCTCATGAGGTTTTTGGGCATGGTGGGATTCTACAGACGCTTCTGCAGTAACTTCTCGTCTATAGCTACGCCTCTAACGGATATGACCAGCTCTAAGTGTGCTTTCCAGTGGACTTCCGAGTGCGCTGAAGCTTTTGATAAACTGAAGCTCTTCATTTCTTCGGAACCGGTGCTGAGAACTCCCGATTACTCTCGTCCTTTCAGTCTGCAGATTGACGCTAGTGGCCATGGTGTTGGAGCGGTGCTACTACAAGAGGATGAAGATACTCGGGTGATGCATCCAGTTTCATACTTCTCGGCAAAGCTGAAAAAACATCAAACACAATACTCTACTATAGAACGTGAGGCTTTAAGTTTGGTATTAGCCCTGAAAAAGTTCGACTGCTACCTCCATAGCCATCAGCCTGTGGTGGTGTATACAGACCACAACCCTCTAGTGTTCATACATCGGATGCAGAATCAAAATCAACGCATTCTTCGATGGTCTCTTCTACTTCAACAGTACAACCTCGTCGTCAAATATATCAAGGGAGTAGATAACGTCATCGCTGACAGTCTGTCAAGAGAATTTCCAACGTCGGAAGATTCCGCCGACGACCTCCTCGTTCGTCAGAGCTACCGAGGATTTAAAGGGGGAGGTGCTACAACTGCCGCCATTCCGTCTGCAATTGCCGATTTATCGTCGCGAAATCTTAAATTGGAAAACAAACGTCTTGACGCCAAACGACCTCGTTGGAGAACAAGCGATGCGACCTCCGCGCCACTTCTCAAGACGCTGCCCTGCGAACCCGCCAAGAAGGCCTATATAAGGGTAAGAAAGCCGGAAAAAGAAGCAAGAGTTGTTCAGCCATTGAACTGGGCAGCTCGGTCAACTATCCTCGCTACTACTCAGCTGTGACCTCAAGAATCTGGTGACGATATACTACAGGAAATCGTAAGATAGATATAAATAATAATTTACAAAAAGAATATTGATGGTGATTCTTAATTAAGGATACTTATTCATGGTTTTGTGATGGTTTACGGGTAATGTAAATATTGGTAATGGGTTGGTTTTGAGAAAATAAAAATAAAACATTACTTGCCTTTTATGCATTTCCATGAAAATAATATAAAAAATAAATAAAAAGAAATAAATACTAAACTAAGTAAATAAATATACAATTCTACTACGTGGATTTTAATAAACTAAATATATTCTAAGAACCTGGAAATATCATAATACATGAAGTATAAACCTACTGCATCAAACTTTATTATGGACTTGTAGTTACATCATTCCCCTAGAATAAGATTAAAATCTCATCAAACAACTACATCCGTAATACATTTTATCTATTATCATCCATATCATTAATATCTTTATTCGTGATCATCATCATCAGTTCTCAGATATCTCTTGTTCTTTCCTGCTCCGTTTTATCTTAATTTAATCTCTTTTACGCCCTATGCCATTGTCAGGGCTTGACTCCTTCACCTTTTCTCGATTTACACCCAAACGCTTTTTAAATAATTGGATTCT
>NC_061839.1:21364515-21367015 GCF_019202785.1 Penaeus chinensis
TCCTCACTCTTCCTCACTCTTCCTCACTCTTCCTCACTCTTCCTCACTCTTCCTCACTCTTCCTCACTCTTCCTCATTCTTCCTCACTCTTCCTCCCGTTCATTTCGTCCTCGGCTACTTTATCCTCCTCTGTCCTCTTACCTTCCCCTCTCTCCTCCTTCTCCCTCTGCCTCCTTCCCCTTCGTTCTCGGTCTGTTATGTCATGATTTTAGATTAATCCTTGCTCCTCCTTTTGCCCGTTGAAATGAATATATGCTCTACCACGAAATCCAAGAACAGTGTGGAGGGTTAGAGTCAGGAGGGGGGGAGGTCATAATAGTCTGTTCGCTAGTATTTTTTTTTTTTCTATTTTGCATATATGAATACCGGCACTTATCTACACACACACACACACACACACACAAACACACACATACACACACACACACGCACACACATACACACACACACACACACGCACGTACATACACACACACACACACACACACACACACACACACGCACACGCACACGCACATACATACACACACACACACACACACACACACACATACACACACACACACACACACACACACACACACACACACACACACACACACCCCACTCTATGTGAGAAATCCCTCTTTCCATACCATTATGTTGCTCCCCGATGTCGCCACGCTACATGCTCTTGCTCATCTCATATGCCAACACCATTCGTTTTCACAGAGACAATATTGCATCATGAACCACAACTCCTTTTCTTTCTCACTCACTCACTCTCTCGCTCTCTCTCTCTCACACCCTCGTCTCTCTCTCTCGGTCTGTATCTGTCAGCTATTGCAGTGTCTTGAATTACTTTTAACCATTTTCCCGTTCTCATTTATCATTTCCTCATTTCCTTTTCCTGGTTCTCCTCACATTTCCCTCACGTCTCTCTTTGTCATTTCCGGACATCCGACGCTGCCTTATTCCTTCGCGAAAATCCACATACCCAATTATGTTATGTAAATAGATTTCGCATAGTCTCCTGGCTCTGTTCTTACCCAGGTATGTTCATTCCAATGCCTGTGTTTGCGTCGTGGTATTTCTAAATGTAGTGTGTGTGTGTGTGTGTGTACAATGAATTGATATTTATATATACACATACTGAAATATTCCCGGACAATATTATCTACCACTAGGAGGATACGCTATATTCTTGGATTTATATATGCTGCATGTGTCCGTAGAGTTTATTTAATAAAAACGTATGTCCGTGTGTGTGTGTGTGTGTGTGTGTGTGTGTGTGTGTGTGTGTGTGTGTGTGTGTGTGTGTGTGTGTGTGTGTGTATCTATCTGTTTATTTATCTACCTGTCTGTCTATATATTTTTCTGTATTTCTATTTATCCATCTACCTATCTTTGAGTGTGTCTGTGAGTTCTCTTTTTCTCTTGTCTTTTCCCTTTTCATCTTCTTTATGTCTTTTTTTTTCATCCTATCTCTGATTCTCTATCTTCCTCAACTCTCGCTGTGCTACATTGCCTCAGTTCTTATGATAATACCTTAAATCTTCCAGAACCAATGATGTTCCTTAACCAGGCTTTTAAAATCTTATCCCTTACCCCATTCACCTTGAGACAAATGCTTCAACAGGTACAAAAGAAAAGGTTTTCCCTGAACGTCGACAGCAGCATCTCTCTCCTTACTTTAATAACGCTGTGATATGGCCCAGAAAACCTAGTCAGACAAGGTCCCTGCTCACTGTTCACTACTCGCTGACACAGGCGCGTTGGTTTATGATGCAAAGTTGCCAGGGACTCTTGAGGTCTCTGTGAAAACGAATGATGTTGGCATATGAAATGAAGAAGGCCATGTAGCGTGGCGATATAGGGGAGCGACATAATGGTATGGGAAGAGGGAATTCTCACATAGAGGGGTTTTATCGTGTGTTTGTGTGTGTGTGTGTGTGTGTGTGTGTGTGTGTGTGTGTGTGTGTGTGTGTGTGTGCATTTGCCTGTGTATTTACGTCTAGCACGAGTGGATTAGTGTCTGTATTTGCATAAATGTTAGTTTAATCTGTGCTTATGCTTATAAGAGCCACTGATAAAGTCAGAGTGATCTTGACACATAATTAGACCATGACAAAAGCACGGACAGTTCTGAAACGAGAGAAATCTAAAGCACCATCCACCCTCGCAAGCAATTTGAATGCATTCAAATATGTGCATCCAAACCCATGTATATGAACGTGTTCTGGAGTTAATCCATACCATTGCACATCCCTGGCTTCCACATTCACCGAGCAAACTTTAAACTACGATAACATGCTCTAGAAGCAATGGTCATTTGAGTTGTATTAGCCCGAACACCCTTTGGATGGAAAATCTTCGTATTTTAAAAAAGAGCCAGCTTTTATATTTTTTTTTCTTTTAAGTGGTTAAGCAAAAGTAAGGTAGTAAGGTGCCTCGTTACAAGTATATTGTAAGCGTTCGATGTCGAAACACTTCGCCCAAAGGAGGAGCTCGCTCAACCACA
>NC_061839.1:21374515-21377015 GCF_019202785.1 Penaeus chinensis
AGAATAAAAAGAAAAAGAAAAAAAAAAAACAGTGACTGGGTAAAGGGAGAGCGAGGGAGAGGAAGAGAGAGAGAGAGAGAGAGAGAGAGAGAGAGAGAGAGAGAGAGAGAGAGAGAGAGAGAGAGAGAGAGAGAGAGAGAAACAGACAGACAGTGAGAGAACCCGATAGACAGCTGGGGAGAACCAACACGACAGAGAGGGAGATAAACAAACATACAGAATAACAAAACAATAACAGAAAGAGGGAAAGGACGAAGGGGAAGACATGTAGATGCAAAAGAGAAGAGGGAGAGGATATAAAAAAGAAAACGTACACCATAGCAATAGAGAACTTCAGAAATAAAGTGACTACTGTATTTTTGGCCAAATTTATCCAATTATTTACGAATTCTTTGAGAAAAACATGTTTATGCTTAACATATCTGATACATATCTTGTGTAGATGTACCCAATTTTTACTTGTAACCGGTATCATCAAAGTTAATCATTAAGTCAATTAAGACGAAAAACATCATGAATATGCACTTTGGAAGTCAATTAGAATAAACAAATTATTTACTTTTATTTTCGTTATTGAGTTATTGATATTATCGTTATTAGTGTAGCTTTTTTAGCATGAGCATAACCAGTAATATCGTCCTTATAATTATTATCAATGTATTTATAATCCTCTTTATTATTATCACTACTATTACTATTATTACTATTATTATTATTGTTATAATTATACTACTAATAATAATGATAATAAAGATAACAATAATAATAAGGATTATCATTGTTGTTGATATTATTATTAATAAGATTGTTATTATTATCATTATAGTAATAATAATAATAATCATTATTATTATTATTATCATTATTATTATCATTATTATTATTATCATTATTATTATCATTACCATCATCATCATGATCACCATTATTATCATTACTATTATTATTATTATTATTATCATTATTATCATTATCATCATCATTATTATTATCACTACTATTATTATCATTACTATCATTATCATCATCATCATCCTTATAATTATTATCCTTACTATTGTAATTATTATCATAATTAATATTATCACTGATATCATCATCGTCTTTATCACTACAACAACTAATACTACTAGACCTGCTACTACTACTACTATTAATACCACTACAACAACTGCAATTACTAGTACCACCACTGCAGCCTTCCCTTCTACTGCTGCTGCTACTACTATTGTTACTATGACTACTACTACTACTACTGCTGGTGCTACTACTATTGTTACTATGACTACTACTATTACTACTACTGCTGCTGCTACTACTATTGTTGCTACGACTACTACTGTTACTACTACTGCTGCTACTGCTACTATTGTTACTACGACTACTACTATTACTACTACTGCTGCTACTACTATTATTACTACGACTTCTACCACTACTACTGCTGCTGATGATACTACTATTATTACTACGACTACTACTACTACTGGTGCTGCTGTTGCTGCTACTACTACTACTACTGCTACTACTACTGTTTCATCAAAAACAATTAGTAATTGTACTAATAGTAGTGATAGTATTAGTAATGATATTAGCTATAGTAATAATATTGGTAGCATCATCAGGAATATACTTTTTTATCATTAATTATATTATCATTACTATAATCCTAATCATCAACATGAAAAACAAGAAAATAATACACGAATGAGAGAAAAGCAAGAAAAGACTTTGAAAAATAGAAAAAAAATAAAATGAAAAGCAAGGAATTACAAAAAAGGGAGAATAAAGTGCAAAGGAAAGAAAAAAAAGCTAAATGATGAAAGACAAATACAATCAAAACAGAAAGAGCAAGATAGATAGATAGACTCTCTCTCTCTCTCTCTCTCTCTCTCTCTCTCTCTCTCTCTCTCTCTCTCTCTCTCTCTCTCTCTCTCTCTCTCCCTCTCTCTCTTTCTTTCTTCTCTTTCCGATTTGTTTTGTTCTTCATCTTCTCATATTCGTCTTTCTTCTTTATGCATGATACTACTATCACTTCCTTATCTACTTTTACCTTTGTTTTATCTTATTTTGATAATAATATTTTTTTTTCTTTCTTTCTTCCTTTATTTTGTTTTTGTTTGTTCACTTGTTATCCGCCTCCTTTTCCTCATCTTACGTCCAATTTCCTTAACTCATAATATAGACATTATCTTTCTTCATATTTATATATCATCCGTTTTTTTGTTTTTATTTCCTCGTCCATCTTTCCTTGTCCTCCTTTTACTTCCCTCTTTCGCTTCTTCCATTGTCTGTTCCTGCCCTCCACCCATTTTTTTCTTCTTAACCATTAACTTAATACTTCTTCTTACATGCTCTATTTGTCTTCTTCTTCTCTGCCTTCATTTCCATAATTTGCCTTTTCTTGTACCTCGGGCATTCAATTCCTAAAACAAACCCTAGAGAGTTTTGCAATGAACACTTCGTTGTCTATGTCCGTGCCCCTACCCCATCCCCTGAT
>NC_061839.1:21382015-21387015 GCF_019202785.1 Penaeus chinensis
GCTAGCCCATTAGATCCAGAATAAAGATATTATAGTTTGTATCTACCTTATGTTGTGATTCTAACTGATTTTTGTTCCTCGCGTTTTCACCTTAAAACCAAAATCGTTTCTTAATCAACACTATAATCGAAGTAGTCAAATTATTTAGTTATCCATAAATTATAAGGTATAATAGGACCTTTCCAATGCAAAGTTTGCAGGTGTAATTCGTGTGCAATGGTTGCTCAATAGTAATTTTTCTCGCCTAAATAACAGGGAATAATCTAACGAATGATAGATTACTTCTCTTTGTGTCTGCTTCGTGACCTAATTTGAGACTAATTATTGCTATCACGTGACACCGCCTTTTCATCTGTAAGTTATAAGTTATAAGAAGCCTAAGTTAAATATTTGATATAATTACTCCATATATTTCTAGAAAAAAATATTTATTGATGAAATAATAACAACAATCCACAAATATGGATAGATATGCATTTATGAAAATATTTGTATGTAATCATTTGCATTTGTAATATTTTTATAAAAATACCGTTTATTTTCGGCATGATATATCATCAGTGGAAAAGGATCTACCGTATTTCATTCTCTGTAATACTTTGTGGTTTATTTCACAAAGAGTTACTGAAATATGAAATGAAAATAGACTTTATCAGTGTATAGTACTGTATCAGAACATAGGAACGCACACACACATAAACATATATACAATATATATGTATAGGCATCTATACATATGTATATCTATAAATGTACATATATATGTGTGTGTGCGTGTGTATATATACATATATATATATATATATATATATATATATATATATATATATATATATATATATATATATATATATATATACATATATATATATATATATATATATATATTTATATATATATATGTATGTATATATATGTATATATATGTATATATGTATGTATATATATATTTTCTTATACAGCCATTCATTCCACTGCAGGACATAGGCCTCTCTCAATTCACTATTGAGAGGTTATATGGCAGTGTCACCCTTGCCTGATTGGATGCCCTTCCTAATCAACCGCGGTTGTGCCATTGCGATGACTTCCCCTACGACACCTGCGTTTGACTTCTCAGGGCGTTTTCTCGGGCTCGAGCCAGCAGTCAGAGCGCAGGCATTTTTACGACCGCCGCGACGAGGAACTCGGGACCACGTAGGTTGGAGTCCAGTGCTCGCGGCAGTCATATATATATATATATATATATATATATATATATATATATATATATATATATATATACGTGTGATGTATATTTATATATATACATATATATACATTGATAGAAAAATAGATAGATAGGTAGATAGATATAGATACATATCACACACGTATATATATACATATATATATATATATATATACATACATGCATACATACATACATACAAATATATATATGTATATATACATATATATCATACATGTATTTATGCATATGTATATATATATATATATATATACATTTATATGTACACATATATATATATACATATACATACATATATAATATATATGTATGTATGCATGTATGTATGTATGTATGTATGTATGTATATACATACATACACATACATACACACACACACATATATAGACAAATAGATAGATATGTACATATACATATTAATTAATTAATTATGTATATATACATATATATACATATACATTTACATATATACATATATCAATAAATAGGTAATTGTATGTATATATCTATATATGTGTGTGTGTGTGTGTGTGTGTGTGTGTGTGTGTGTGTGTGTTTGTGTGTGTGTGTGTGTGTGTGTGTGTGTGTGTGTGTGTGTGTGTGTGTGTGTGTGTGTAGTGTGTGTGCATTTATGTATGTGTGTAAAAACATGCGTATTTATATACCAGATATAGCGTCAAAAGTAGTCTGCAATATAGTTGTCAATCTACAACTGAATTAGGTATGAAGAAAAATCGTTGACCGTTACTGGAACATTATATCACTGACGATTCAACGAGTGACAAAAGATTATTAATGAAGCATTTTAATTATGAATTTTCGAAACGGATTTTTCTCTTAGTAATAGTAGTAGTAGTAGTAGTAGTAGTAGTAGTAGTAGTAGTAGTAGTAGCAGCAGCGGCAGAAGTAGTAGTGGCAGTAGCAGTAGTAGTAGTAGCAGTAGTAGTAGTAGTAGTAGCAGTACCAGCATCAGCAGTAGTAATAGTAGCATTAGTAGTAGTAGTAGTAGTAGTAGTAGCAGTTAGGGGTCGTACAGAGACATCTCATTGGCCAGGTTTTTCCGAGAAAATGAGACTGAAGAAATTAAACAACAATATGTAATTAACAGTGTAACTACTACTACTGTCATTACCTCGAACACCTTTGATAACCATAACATAGATACTGAAAATTATACGGTGTTAATTATACTCTATGCAAAATAAGTGTTATGTGGGAATAATGAATCCTGGGAAAATAACAGCAACAATTAAAAAAAAAAATGAATGTATTACCTGGCCACAGGGACAGGATATTTTCTTGCGGATATATCGTAAAGCAAAGTCACTCAGCCGAGACTGAATTAAGTGATACATAAGATTACAGAATACGGGAAATAAAGGAGGAACACATTATGCAAGAATTAAATAAATAAACGAAATGTAAGGACACTGATTCGAAACATATTTGAATAACAGATTCGAATCCGTCTCCGTTGTATGGAGTTTCACATTTTAACGAGAAAAAAAAATATGGAAGTATCTAGCAACTGGAGTGGATTGCGGATACTTTATCTACATTTGGAAGGAATAAAATCATAATTCCTTTAAATGACAATGCTATAAATATATATGAGTTTAATTTCATAAAATATATTAACATAATCTGAAGTGAAACTAGACCACTGTAAATATAAAAATCTAGTACTGTATCAGGTGAAGATAAATCGTTTACACGAGAACATATGACTACACACACATATAATGAAATAAAAATGAACTACGAAATACTGGTTCCCAAAGGTGATCGTCGTGCCTCTCCATCTCCACAACTCACGGCTTCACTGCTTCGAACGTGGGCGTGGGCGAGTGAAGCGGATGAAGCAGCCATAGAAAAGCCCTTCCTGCGATTCAACAGATCGTCTATGGAACTGATGAATCCGCTTCAGGTCCAAGGTCAGACCTGTCTTCCATGTGATTATTGCTTTGATGCGATTCCGCGAAGAGCCGAGCACGGGGAGCCAAAGGAAAAGGGGCAAAGGCCGATTTTTGTTTCGGTAGCCTAGCATAGCAGCGGCGGATAAAGTAGGATTGTTCACCCGTCTTAATTTTCGCGGCCTTCTCCCGGCCCTGCGGCGTGTAAATCAACGGGCTGTTGAGAAATCGCTCGTTGCTGCGAAAGGGTTCACACAGGAACGCCTTTTAATGCCTCTTGAAAATGTTTCTTGAGGCGGTAGCGACACAAAGAGGGATGGGATTCTCTTTCACCAGGGCATAGCTGCTTCGGGAAGGTGTTTGATCCATTTTCTTTATTATTACTTCACTGGAAAAGCTTCTTTTTTGTCATCTTCTCTTATTGGTGTTTTGCTACTATATATTATCTTTATTATTGTTATCGTTGCTAATATTACCATTGATATCATTCTTTGATTTACTCTTGTTATTATTTCTACTTTTAAAACCTCTATTATTGTCAGCATAATCAGGTTGATATGGGATATTATTTCACACATTCACAGGTGTATGTGTGTGTGTGTGTATCCCTCTCTCTCTCTCTATCTATGTATATATATGTATACATACATACAATACATACATACATATATGAGTGTGTAATATATTTATATATACATACACATATATGTGCATACATAGACATATACATATATTTGTGTATATATATATACATATTTATATATGTACATATAGACACATTTATATATATATTTATATATAAATATATTCACATATATATATGTGTGTGTGTGTGTGTGCGTGTGTGTGTGTGTGTGTGTGTGTGTGTGTGTGTGTGTGTGTGTATGTATGTGTGTGTGTGTGTGTGTGTGTGTGTGTGCATGTGTCTGTATGTAAATATACATATACGAGCAATTTAAATTTCAGAGAAAGATAATAAACAGATAAATCCTGGATTCCTAAAAATCTTAAAATGCATGATTGCAAAATTAGGAATTAATTACACATCATTTCAGACCGGATAAATTATTTTATTCCTTCCAAAAGTTTCAACAGCAACCCAATGCGCAAACACACTTGGAGGAAAAAAATACACGACCCACTTATGTCAACAGTCAGATTTACGATGAATAGCTTTCTTAACTTAAGCCTTATATCTCATTAACCGTAATGGGTAAAATCTCTAATTGGAGAGAGGAAAACATGAATATTAATACGCTGATTTTTGCGATTTCGTCGGAAAGCTATGAGAGAATTTTAGGCCCGGTTATTAATTTTATCTCGGTGAAAAGATACTTATACCGATTTACAAGATACAATTAAAGGAAGATTTTGACTTGGATAACAAAAGTATTGGGAAATTCAATAGATAAAACCAGCGTGGGTTTTGCTACAGAGAAAGGCCTTGAAATAGTAATACTTTAACATTTTTTCTCTTAGAGGGCATAGCTCTTGAACGGGAAAATGGTATAGCAACTCTATGCGTACATTTACAGCTTTCTCAAACTCTGCGTTCCTTAATCAGTAAAAAGAATCATTATTCAAGTACACTGCACATTTTGAACAAACAAGGCAAAGAAGATTTATACACTATTACCCCGAACCCAGCGCCCTCTGAGCAAACAGTGTAGAATACCCAATTATCCACATTAGCTGAAGGAATCGAGATGCCCCGAGAGCTACCCTGAAAATGAGTACAGCGTGTAAGATATCCCAGATAATGCCGATGCAGTGCGTGCACAGAAACATCCCCCCTAATGAGTCACCTGTGGCCTGAACTTTGCCACGACGGCTCGTCT
>NC_061839.1:21399515-21402015 GCF_019202785.1 Penaeus chinensis
CTCTCTCTCTCATCCTTTCACTCCCCCCTCTCTCTCACTCTCTATCTATCTATCTATCTATCTATATATCTATCTATTTATCTATCTATCTATTTATCTATCTATCTATCTATCTGTTTGTCTGTCTGTGTGTCTGTCTAACTCTGTCTATCTCTGTCTGTCTCCTTTTCGTTCTCCCTCTTCTTGTTTTTCTTCTTAATTAATTGTTGCAAACGTTCAGTGACAGCAATATTTACTTGCTAATCGACTAGCTTTTATACTATTGTTTTCTTTTCTTGTCAGGTTATATCTACCTTTATCTTTTATGCGCTCTGTTACAAAGGATAATAGTGAAAACGATGACTCCAAAGATAATGAAGATAAACAAGAGAGTAAGAGAGACTGAGCAATGGTCCCTATACGTCACCCATAAAAAAAAAAAAAAAATCTAGTAATGGATAGCCCTATCAACGTCAAGAATGTATTAATCTTGAGAATATTTATTTTCAACTCCACAACACTGTGTCAGCTACCCTCAACTCTCTGTCTGTCTGTCTGTCTGTCTGTCCGTCTGTCTGTCCGTCTGTCTGTCTGTCTGTCTGTCTGTCTGTCTGTCTGTCTGTCTGTCTGTCTGTCTGTCTGTCTGTCTGTCTGTCTGTCTGTCTGTCTCTCAATCTCTCTCTCACTCACCCCCCCCCTCTCTCTCTCTCTCTTATTTTCTCTCTCTCTCTCTCTCTCTCTCTCTCTCTCTCTCTCTCTCTCTCTCTCTCTCTCTCTCTCTCTCTCTCTCTCCCTGTGTCTCTCTCTCGCTCTCACCATCTCTTTAGCCATCTATCCACCTAATTCCCTGTGAAGATGCACTTGAGAGACTCTTGATAAATGGCTGAATGAAACTTCCAAACAGCGTCTTTGTAATTTCAACAGTTCTTATCACCAATCTGTCAGTTATTCAATGATTATTACCGCAGCTTGTCAGTCAGTCTGTCAACAGTTATCGTTAGCCTGTCAAGTTCATCTTCGCCTTAATCGAGTTTGTTTAGACTATATGTTCTAAGGCATTTTTAAACACTTTATTATCATGATGAGTTTGATCTCATTTATGATTGAATGAATTGAGTAAAGTTGATACATAAATAAAGCAGATGTATAACAGCAATAATTTGAGATAGATTAACATGGCCTAAATATTTGGAAATATCAAACAGAATCGAAATAACGGAACAATCCATCCAAATATTCAAATGAAAGGAACGTTAACACACAAAAAAAACGGTATTTCTGATTCCGTTCTTTCACAATGAATGATAAATGAACGCGCTCCATGATACCACGTTCACATGCTCTATATTTTTTACACAATCATGGTTTATATGACGAACAAATGAAATGTAAAATAAAGTGATTCCATTCATTTAGAACACAGTCTGACAAGTTTTAAATGTTGCAGAACATTTCGAAAGTATACAGATGACACAGACACTCATTCCCTCTTTTTTACGAATTTCCACGTGGATGAGTAAATTTGGTATTTTTTGGCTAAAATCACTTCAAAAGAGTAGAACTTATGATGATTTGAGAGTAAAGTTATGTAATTCAGATGATTTAGTAACAGATTAACTATTATTAATTACCAGTTCGGCACTGAGTTACATTATCAATATTGTTATAATTACTATTACCATTACTTTTTTTATTATCATTAGTATTCATATTACTATCATTATTACTACCATTATCGTTATCATTATAATCATCATTATCATTATTATCATCATTACTATTATTGTGTTGTTGTAATCATTATTATCTTTAGCATTATCATAATCATTATTATCGTTATTATCATTATTGTTATTATCATTGTTATCATTATCATTGTTATTATTATTATTATTATTATTATCATCATCATCATTATTATTATTATTATTATTATTATTATTATTATTATTATTATTATTATTATTATCATTATTATTATTATTATTATTATTATTATTATTATTATTATTATTGTTATTATCATTATTATAATTATCATTATCATCGTTACCTCAATTATCATCATGATCGTCATTATCATCATCATCATCATCATTTTCATTATCAATATTACTATTATTGCTACTATCATTAGTATTGTTATCATTATTATTGTTGTTATCATTACTATTAATGTTGCTGATGTTATTATTATCATTATTATTAGTGTTACTATTATTATTATTATCATTATTACTTTATCAAAGTTATCATCATCATCATTGTTATTATGAATATCATTATCATTATCATTATCATTATAATTATAATGAATATGACGAGTATTATCATTATTGTCATAAACATTATCCTCATTATTTCTCAGTTTTTTGTATTTGGATTAGTCTAGTTACACAAAATGATTTATAACCGAGGTTCCGAATGTCCTGTGTTTTCCCACATAATGATTTTAATTAAGTATTGTTATGCATTAATAACTCTATTGACGCCATTTGGAAGCCAGTCTTGACAAGCCCAT
>NC_061839.1:21412015-21414515 GCF_019202785.1 Penaeus chinensis
AGGGGTTCATGTCAGGAATAAGTAAATAAGTGGTCCAAGGAAAGAAGTGGAAATATCTTACGAAAGAAGGATGGAAGACGGGTGTAGGCAGTGGTTGTATTCGTGTCCCTGTGTGATCAGAAGCGACGAGCCATGCGTAGGAGGAGAGATATGTAAATGGAACTATGAGGTGGAAGATGAGGGGGGAGGTGGAAGGACGAAGCAGAAATGTATGAATAGCAAAGGGAATGACTTGTGAGGAAATATGTTGCCCTTATGTGATGTCTGTGACCGGACTGGGTGGGGGAGAACAGTCAGAAATATCGACGTCAGGAAAAGATGTAGAGCATGGGTCTCCATTCTGTGGGCCACGAGGTACTTTCTGAGGGCCATGGAGCAAAAAGGGAATTATGGCGTCGAATTAAACTGAATTTTATCTCACCCACAGTACCTACATATAATTATCTCTCACATATCAATAAACTGGAATCTTTCCATAAAGGTTCTTGGCCTATAGCCACTGACACCATTACACTATTCATTACTAGTAATAATTGAATCTGAAAAGATGACAGTCACTGAACGGGGCCATGGAGCGTATTATATATTAGTCGGGGGCCAAACAATAATACAAAATAAAATATTAGAAACCGATGATGTAGAGCAATTATTATCCTCATGGCTATTAACATCATCGTTATGTTGATTGTTATCAACACCGTCATGACTAATATCCCCATCGCCATTACCAACCATTATCAATATAATTTAATTTAGTGATAACATTAACACAATTCTAAAATGCCAGTTTATCAGATATCGCTTAGAAATGTATTCCTTCTTACCGATATTTCGCTTCTATAACGTCGTTCACTTTGGCTATTTCTTTTTTATTTCATTTCCCTTTCCTTTTATTCTTATATACTCCTTCTCTTTCCTCTTTCTTTACCCTCTTTTATTTATTATGATTAATCAACATCATTTTTCGTGTCTTACTCTCCCTTTTCTCTCCTTCGTTTCCTCCTCTCTCTCCCTCCCTTTTTCCTTTTCTCCCTCTCCTCTTCCCTTATTCTCCTTGATCTTCCTTGCTTTGTTTCTCTCTCTCACCAGGTTCTTTTTTCCTATGCCCTTCCCCCCCTCCCCCATCTCCCACCGCACCCTACCTTACCCACCCCGCGTCCCATGGATTTTCCTCCGACTAACAGCGTAATGTTGAAAGACTTCTTTTCACTTCATTCTTTTCATCTATGCATTCCCTTTGAGAGTTCCTGAGAGGAGATATAATGGAAATGTGTGTGTAAGACCTGAGAGTTCCTGAGAGGTGTGTCGGAGAGAGTGTTTTCGAAGCAAGTTCCTCATTTCTCATGGTAAGACACTAACTTGATTTGCGCCAGGTCGAGATATAAGTGTTTCCAAACCATGCATGTTCAAATATATACATATACATACACAGACATAACTATATATATATATATATATATATATATATATATAAATATATATATATATATATATATATATATATATATATATATATATATATATATATATATACATGTATATGTATGTGTGTGTATATATATATATATATATATATATATATATATATATATATAAATATATATATATATATATATATATATATATATATATATATATATATATATGTGTGTGTGTGTGTGTGTGTGTATATATAATATATATAATATATATGATATATATATAATATATATATATACATATATATTTAGCATTACACACACACACACACACACATATATTTATATATATATATATATATATATATATATATATATATATATATATACTATTGCAATACTATTACACTATTATCATTATCATTATTATCATTATGTTTATCATTATTATTATAACTTTCATCATTATTATTATAACTTTCATCATTATTACCATTATTGTTATCATCATCATCCTTATTATTATTTTCAATATTGTTATGATTTTATTGTTATTTCTATACATTATCATTATAATCATTATTATATTCATTAACATTATTTTTATTACAAGCATCATAATTATTATTGTTGTTATTGTTATTCCCATTATCATTACTACTATTGTAATTATCAATAATATCATCATTACCATCATTATTATTTTCAATATTTTCATTATTATGATTACAATTATTATCATTGTTGTTATTAATACTTTCATTGTTATAGTTATTATCATTATAATTATTATTATCATAATTATTATCATCATCATTGTTATCATTATTATTGTCATTGCTATTATCATCATTATCATTATTGTCAATTGTAAACTCATTATCATTTTCATTAATATCATGATTGTTAACATTATAAATGCTATCATTCGTATCATTATTACTATTATCATTACTATTATTATTATTATTATTATTATCAATATCATTATTATTATTATTATTATTACTACTACTACTATTATTATTATTACTATAATAATAATTATCATCAGTATTATCATTATCTATATTACAACTAAT
>NC_061839.1:21429515-21432015 GCF_019202785.1 Penaeus chinensis
TTATTATTATAATTATCATCATTATTATTATTATAATTATCATATCATTATCATTATAACTATTTTCATTTTTGTTATTATTAGTAGTAATATTAATATTATCATTATTTTTTAAATTAATATTATCATTATTTTTTAAATTAATATTATCATTATTTTTTAAATTAATATTATTATTATTATCATCATCATTATTATTATTATTATTATTACTATTATTATTATAATTATTATTATCATCACTATCGTTAATGTTATTGCAATTATTATCATCACTTTTATTACTATCATTGATACTGTTATTATTATTGTTATTATTATTACCAATATTATTATCATTATCATTATATTTATCATTATCATTTGTTGGCATTATTATTAATATCATTATTATTTTTATTATTATTATTATCATTATTATTTTAATTATTATCATTGTTATTAATATTATTTCATTATTACTATTATTGTTTTTTATTATTATTATTATTGTTATTATTATTATTATCATTTTTTTTATTATTATTATTATTACTATTATTGTTGTTGTTGTTGTTATTATTATCATTAACATTACCATCATCATCGTTACTATTATTATTATTATTACATTATTATAACTATCACTATTATTATTATTATTGTTGTTGTTGTTATCATTACTATTATTATTATTATTATTATTATTATTATTATTATTATTATTATTACTATTATTATTATCATTATCATTATTACTATTGTTATTATTTTTATCATCATTATCATTATTATTATTGTTATTATTAGTATTTTTAGTATTATTATCATTATTATCATTATTATCATTTTTTATCGTTATTATTATCATTATTATTATTATCATTATTAATATTATCATTGTTATCATTATTATTATTATTATCATCATCATTATCATTAGTAGTTATAGTAGTAGTAGTAGTATTGTTATTTTTGTCATTTATATTATCATCATTATCATTATCATCATTGGTAGTAGTAGCATTATTATCATTGTCATTATTATTATCAAAATAATTATTATTATCGAAATTATTCTTATTGTTACTATTATTACGATTAGTTATTCCTTATATTGGTTTTAACAATATTATTATTAGCACTATTATTATTGTTATCATTATCATTATTATCATTATTGTTACTATTATCACTTTCATTATTATTATCTTTACTAGTGTTACAGTTATTACTATTATTATCATTATCGTTATAATCATTATAACCATTATTGTTATCATTATCATTTTAATTATTGTTATCATTTCTATTATTAGTCATATCATTTCTATTATTAGTCATATCATTATCAATATTCTTAACATAATATTTATCATTATCCCTTATTGTTATTATCATCAATATTATTATTATCATTATTATTATTATTGTCATTAATATTGTTATTAATATTATTATTATTATTATTATTATAATTATTATTATTATTATTGCTGTTATTATTATTGTTATTAATATCATTATCATTATTATCATCATTATCATTATTATTTATATTATCAGTGTGAGAATTAGTATCATTATTATCATTATCATTATTACCATCATCAAAATTATTATCATTATTATCATTAACATTATTATAAATATTGTTATCATAATTATTATCATTATTAATTTCTTATATTGTTTTTAGTATCATTAATATTAGTACTATCAATGTTATTATTATCATTACCATCATTATTATTACTATTATCATTATTATTATTATAATCATTATTATTATCATTACTTTCATTACTATCATTATTACTATTATTACTACCATTATTACTATGATTACTATTATCCTTATCAATATTTTCATCGCCGTTTTTATTGTATTTATTATTATCATTATCATTATTATTATCCTCATTATCATCATTAGGGCGTTAATCATCCTCAACATATTTTATTAGTGTTCTTACTCCTCACTGCTTGCCTTAACAAAGTCTAACGTCATGGCTGAAGGAATATATTTACCTGTGTATCTATCTGTCTGTCAATCTGTCTGTCTGTTTGTCTACCTATCTGTCTGTCTCTCTGTCATCCTGTCTCTCTGTCTGTCTATCTATCTATCTAGCGATTCATTCATTTATCTATCTAAATGTGGATATACAGTTCGCGTCTCTTTGTTTCATCTGAAATAGTTAAATGTGTATTGAATTTGTTCTCGTATCTGTATCTCGATATACATTCATAATGAGATCATTTTTACTCATGACTTGAATTAAAAGACGTGAGTAATCCCTTGTGAATTTATATTGCATGTTCTATTGAAATTGTGCTATTTATATTCAGGAATTTGTGACTTTGTAGGCTAAGCCAGAAATTAATATTTCTCGTATGTTTATTCAAAAAGATGTGTTCTATTAGTGTAAGCATACACACATACAAATACACACACACACACACATACACACACACACACACACACACACACACATACACACACACACACACACATAAGTGT
>NC_061839.1:21459515-21477015 GCF_019202785.1 Penaeus chinensis
AGGGGTGAGTTGGAGTGTGACTCGGGTACGAATGCGTGAGTCGGGTGTGACCTATTTGTAAACGGGCAAGGGCAGTTTCCCAGCGTCTGTTCTGGTGGTATGGGCCGACCAATAGAAGATGGAAGGTTTTATGGTTTGAAGTTTATTAGTGGTCAGATCACCCCATAAAAATTGCGAACGGTTGTAAAGATAAATTTTGAAGTGTGGGTAGTAGTTGGTGGCTAGAATGTGTGAAAAGCAGGGTTGGTGAGTTGTGGACATGGCGGCAGATCGTGCCAAGGCATCTGCTTGTTTATTGCCGGGGATCCCGACATGGCTGGGTATTCAGCAAAACTTTAATATTTTCGGTCGTGTAGATAGATAAAACAATTGGCCTTGTATCTTACGGAATATAGGATTGATAGGGTGTATGGATTGTTGAGTGATATTTAGTTGCGTGAGTTAGTGAAGATGGTGAAGAATGAGGAAGAGATGGAAGTCATACGTTGTAAAGCGAAAAGGATAGCATATAGTTTTGTTGTTACGATGCTCAAGGAGAAAGATGTATGCGTGAGAAGGAAAGACTACGGCAAGACCAGTACCCGAGGTGGATTTGGAGCCGTCTGTATAGACATGGGTGCTGGAGGAGTGACAAGAAATATATGCAAGAAAATGTTTGACAAGGATAGAAGGTGGGATGTTTGAATTGGGTGGATCAGGGAAAACAGAAAAGCAATTACAGGGGGAAGGTATTAGCCAGGAAGGGAAAGATTGGGCAGAGAGCAGAGTGGGAAAACAGTGTCTCCTTACGAACAGGGAAAGGGGTAGGTAAACGTGGAGAGGAGAATGTGTGAAGAAGGGATTGGGGGACAGTTAGCTTGGAGAGAGAAAATAGATGAAAACAAGCATAGCTTCTTGGAGTTATAAGGGCTCGACGTCGAGAAAGGGATGGTAGGCCTGATTCTGTATATCGGTTCTCAACTGGAGTGGATCGAAAGGCACCTAGGGCTAAGTGCAATCACAATTATGGAATGTGTCAAGTTGAAGGAGAAGGGAGGCAGAAAATGATCTCGCCAAGAGAGTTTGGATTAAAAAAGGACACCATGGAACTTGCCTGAAGGACGGACTTAGATGGGAACACCATATAGGAAGAGTGGAGGTTAGGAGCCTATACGTTAACGAGAAAAAAGGATGAAAAGGTTTCAGAGGTGGAAATCAAAAGCAGTGGTTGGCAGCCCAAAAAGAGACTGACTTTTGCTGACTGGAGAAGCTGATGGAGAGTTGATATGAAAGGACCAGAGGTAAAAATGGCTAAATCATCTAAATATAGTGATGACCGGATTCCTGGTGGCAGAGCTGAAACTAATCCATCTAAAGCAATAAGAAATAATGTGGTGCTTATGGGACACCTTTGAATTGAGGGAAAGAAGAGGAAGTAGAAAAGACAAATCTGACACGGAAGGTACGATCAGAAAGGAAGGATTTTATGAAAATGCCTAAGTTTCCACTTATGCCCTTAGATGAGAGTTGTTTAAGGTTCTGTATTTCGAAATAGACAAGAGGTTCAGCTGTGCTTCGGCCGCAACGAAATCCAAACTGATTTGGAGAGATGAGATTGTGATATTGAAAGTACCACATTAGCCGGATGTCAACCATCCTTTCCAGTAGCTTGCATAGGCAGCTTTTAAGTGCTAAAGGAGGGCATTCTTAAGGAAGGGTACCAGGTTTGTTGCTTTTGGAAAGGTAGTACAAGGGCTTCTCGCCTGTAGGGAGGAAAGTTTCCGATCGTCCATATGTTACTGAATATTGAAAGAAGAAAGGACAAGATACAGTAATTTATACCGTCTGGGCCTTCGTGAGTGTTGTGCCATGACTGTAATGCAGGAGACTTCAGAGGGAAAAGGTGCATTATAAGTGTAGCGGGGTGTAGACCCAGTAGACTTCAATGTGTCTGGATGAGTTTATTGTTCAGGAAAAGATTTGCCTGCAGTGAACAGATGCAAGGTTCCAGGCCTAAGGCATGTTGCCACCACCCAAATAGTAGGTTTGGGAACCATGTGTGTTGTGTATGGGGGTGTGAATGCTGTATGAGAGAAGAGTGGAAGGAAAATACAGAATTTTGAATCTGTAAGCGTGTAAATGTGAGAAGGTAGATAGCGTAAGCTGAGCGTCTGCATGGATGTGTTTGAAAGAAAAATGCAGGATCATAGAATTCTTATTCACTTCGGTTTCTGTATCCACCTGCTTGAAGCAGAAACCCATGTATGACAAAAGTTATGGTATGTTCTAGAATATGAGCTTAATATATTCTGATTCTTCTAGCCTTTTTATAGCTTTTCAGTCCGTGATTCAAGCATTCAGCCTTGGTAAGAACCAGAACTTAGAGGTGATAAATATAATTTGTTTTTCTGACTGGGACTGAGTGAAAGCTCTATGACGGTATGAGTTTTATTTATTAAGCAAGTTGCACTCACTAAGGAGTTCTACAGCTAATTCAGTCACGGGAATTTATTACAGATGCGTAAATCACCAAATTGTCACAACAGGGGTGATGCACTAAAGGTACACACCCTCAAGCAGTGTCCCATCTATATTAGTTGGTCATTTTATGATCTCTGACACTTTTTCTCACTTAGTACGGCTTTGAGACTTCATCAAAAAGAGTGTACCCTGCATTAGCAGTGTCTCTAGGTGAATAGAAATTGGTTCCCTCATGAATTATATTTTTAATTTTGATTTTTTTCTTATTAATTTTATTGACTGTAGACCAAACCTGTGATATTGTGGTGTTGCTGTTAATTGTAGAGACAGCGCTCCGCTAGGAGTCTCTTTTTGCTTGTCTAATTGTTCTACGAGTCCTAGCTCTTGCTAGTTTGTAATTGCAAAGGTTCTTGTTATTGCTGTTATTTTTGAAAAGCCTGTAGGCCCTGTAGGCGTTGGCACAGCACCCTGTCGATGGATATCACTGCTGAATCTAAGATCGAATTATGAATATTGTTTACTTTATCATCAATGGTTTCTCCAACAAGTTCGAGCTTGACGCTCCTTGTGAAGGCGAGCCAGTCTGTTCTTTTTACGTTGAATGTAGGCGCTGAAGGCGTTCTTACTTTGTCGCATGAATATTCAATAAAAATAGGAAGGTGATTGCTTTCCAATGAGTTGTCAATGGTGTGCCACAGTGGGCTGCTATTGATGAAGAGACCAGTGATATGTCAATAAAGCTCAAATTGCCGGTATTATCGTCCACCCACGTCGGACTACCATCGTTCAGAAGGACCAGATCAGAATCATTAATGCTTTAATTAATTAATAGAATCATACTTGCTTACCTCTACCATCTGCCCTCAGGGAACCCCATAATGTATGATGAGCATGAAAATCACCTAAAATTAATTTATTCTGTGGCAAACTATCCTGAAGGGCTATAAGTTCATCATAAATTATCCTAGTGTCAGGTGGACAATAAACTGAACATGTAGTTAGATATATGTTATTGAATTTTACTTTGCATACGACAAATTCCAAAGTAGAATAAATTGCCACTTCAGTGAAAGGGAGGCTTTGGTGGATGTACATGGCGACTCCGACACAGATGGTAGTTCCTCAGCGAAACGACCTCATATGACACGAGGGAGTTTCTTGGAGAACCATAATATCAGGAGCGAAGATTACGTTTTATGGAGTTTGGGAGTGCCTTGCCCAATTATCTGTTCCGAGAAATAGACCAAAAACCAAGCAAAGTCTTAGCAGGAGCCTCTTGGACGATGTGTGATCCAGATTGTGATTTGGTATGATCATCCATATGATGCTTTTTGCTGGGTTGATTCAGCAATTTGTTGAAATATATTGTTTAGTATTTTTATTTGATCTATCAATTCATAAACTGTTTTCTTCAAATCAGCAATTTTGTTTTTATCCTTAGCCGCTAGCTCCTGACTAATGCTGTTTACACTGGGAGTGTTGTTAGTTTCTGCAGAAGCGTAGGAAATATTGGGTTTGCTGGTCAAACCTTCAACTTTCCTCTTGGCTTCACGGTAACTAACATCATGCCCTCTCATGCATGCTAATATTTCACTCTCATTCGAGCTCCTGCACTCGGCAGAGCCAGATTGATGGGGACCTCCACAGTTAGCACACTTGAGAGTGTTCTCAATACATTCAGTAGTTTCATGAGCTCCAGCACACTTACCACAAATTTATTTGTATCTTTATTGTTCCATCGTAATGAGGTGTGTTCATTTTTTGTCAGCTACTACAGCGCATAGGTTTTTGAATATAAGGTCGCACTTGGACACTTCATAACCAACTGTGATATTACCAGGAATTTTAATTGAAGCAAAAGTCAAAAAGCAAACCCGTTTTTTGTTCACACTTTCCCGTCTTTCCTGGTCATGCACTTCACGTCCACTACGCTTTGGTCCTTCATATTTTCAAGAATTTCACTCTCCTCCATGGTCCTCAAATCCGAAGGACGGCAGTTCGATGCCCACCCTCCATGCGAATACGGGAGCCCACGAGGGAACTCCGGTAGGCTCTGGGAAGTCACATGAAGAGAGGAAAAGAATTCAGAATAAAAGAAAAAGTGCGCCTACTGGGCCTCCCTACCCAGGAGTCAAAGCCCTGATATAGAAGAGTGCTGCGGGTCTGAGGTGAGTGCTGACTACTACTACTGTAGTCTCGTGCTACCTGCAAAATCAAGGCACAAAGTGCTGGAAGTTCTGAAAAGTCAGATATATACTCTAAGTTCTACGTTAAAGGACTCAGAAACAACAACGCCAAGCGTGACGAGAGGCCCTGGACACCAGGATAACTCCTGTGGCATACGACTTATTGTTTGTTGTTGATGCGTCTGGAAAAAAAGGTCTGAGCATTACACCGTCTCATACACGAGTGATATATCCCTTTCTTGCGATTGAGATTTGCGAAGGTCTATCTTCGCCCGGGCCTTCTATATATGGCCCGGCCTGTGTCAGCTTTTTACGGCTGTCTCATTTGGTTCTCTGACACTCGGTGCTTACCGTGGCGGTGGAATTGCCAGCAGGCGCTCCTGCCGCCATGGTGTAAGCATATCGCATAACCTCTTTACCAGCACGGCGGCTGTTGTAGGCGGTCCCTGTCTCAGGAATTGTGTATGCACACAATTCTCTAAGTAATGTGCTAGTGTGGCGTTCGGCTCGTCGCAGTGCATGCACACCTCTCTTCACGGTCTATTGTTTCTATGATCTGCCATGCACAGTGGTAACCTAGGCGCATTCTGTGAAGAATGACTTCGGTACCTCTGTTGATTATTTCAAAGAGTGCCAGCTGTTCATAGCCTGTGGCGTCTGAATACCAGCTGGCCGAGGGGGAGGATCTCGTTTCCTCTTTGTGAAGCTGCAGGAGGAAGGTACGGGCGGCCGCAGTACACTTCTCCTTAAGTAATTTTCGGCTTGGTTTTATGATCATGGTATTTGGGGGCATACCCCTGCTAGTGACGGCTAGTCTGTCAGCAAGCTCGTTCCCTCTGATGCCAATGTGGCTAGGGACCCAGTTAATGATTATTCTTTTACCCTGAGCAAGAATTCTTTGTGCTATGGTAAGTATCATGGTCAGGAGGTAGATGTTGTCTGTGGGTGAGCTGTGCTGAAGACAGTCAATGGCTGCCCTGGAGTCTGTATGTATGACCACGTGTCCTTCCCTTAGGGACGCGTGGGCTAGGGCTCCCATGAGTGCAACTACCTCTGCCTGTGGCGAGGAGGCATTGTCTGTTACCCTTATGGATTGTGTGGCATCCCTTGCTGCAAAGCCGGCGCCTGCAGTGTGGCTCAAGCGATCGACCGATCCATCCGTGAAGTATGTTCTACTACCCGGAGGAGTGATGGCTGCAATGACCCTCTGGGCTTCTGCCTTTAGACTAGGCATGGGGTATAGGCTCTTTTTCATTGACAGGATCATTATATTGAACTCTATCAAGGTTTGTGCCCACGGCGGGGCTTCGACAAAGTCGGGGTGGGGGGAGTTCATGCCCTTATTAAGAAGCTGTTCTTTGAGCTGATAGCCAGTAGTTGTTTTCAAAGAGCTCGTTGTCTTGTTTTAGGCGTCTGACTATTTTTTGTCTTAGGTTTGTGTTCCTGGGAGCCTGGATGACCTTTTGACAGGAATTGTGTTGCCATTCGATCGATTCGTGAGTCCAGGGGGAGAAGGTTTGCCTCCATCATGCACGTTGGCTTCGTCCACATCAGGGCACCCAGAATGATCCTGGCAGCTTCATTTTGGACTGTCTTCAATTTGTCTTTGTACTTTTTCTTTGCGGCAATTAGGGTGACTGAGGCATAGTCCACAACGGGCCGGAGGGCATGTACATAGAATGATCTTAGTACTTTGTGTCTGGCTCCTATGCATCTCCCAGTCATTACTCTCATAACAGACAGTCCTGCTTTGGTTCGGTCAACCAGGTACTGGACCTTCTTCTGGAAGGAAAGGGGTCCGATCTATCCTTACCCCAAGGTATTGGAAGTCCTGGACCCATTCCAATTCCACTCCCTGGATTTTCAGAATTGTGCCTTGAACTCTTCTGTCTCAGAGCTATGGCTTTGGATTTGGCTGCAGAGATCTTTAGTCCTGTCCTACAATACTCCTCGGACACAAGGTCCAGACAACACTGGGTTAAGCCCTTAAATCCGGCTGTATGGTCCAGTGGAGGTGATAGCGAGATCGTCTGTTATGTTGAGGATGCAGGACATTAAAGTGTTAAATAGGGCTGGACTGAGAACCCCACCCTGTGGCATTACATTTTCTAGTGGCATGTGCTGTGATAGGTGACCCTGGAATTTGACTCTGGCAGTCCTGTTCCTGAAGTAGTCACCTATCCAAGCCAAGAGCTTTGGGTTTTGGGTTGGTCAATGAGGCTGCTTGATTAATGGCGTTTAGAAGTCTGGCTTCAAGCACTTCCACATTTTCCCTTTTAGGGGTTCATTGCATCTCAGACAATGGGCCAAGCGTTCTCAAACGCCTGCTAATTGGCCTTGTCTGTTTTCCATCTTAGATTCGGTCGTGGCATTTGGGCTGGGCCAGCGTCCATAAGGGTAGTTACAGTGCCGTAATGGTCACTTGTGAAGGTCTCATTGACACACCAGCTAATCCTCTCCACCAGGGTCGCAGTGGCCAAGGTGAGGTCTGGGGCCCCTACCCTGACATGCATTGGTTCTTGGGTATTGAGGAGAGCAATCTCAGGGAATGTCTCATGCACGTGGGCTATGTGACAGCCAGCCGCATCCGGTGCCCTGCAGGGAGCCAGGATGGGGTGGTGTGCATTGAAGTCTCCCCCTATGACTCGGAGTCTGACAACTCCATTGCGAAGTCCTCGCTGGTTGAGGGCTCGGAGTCTGTTGTCAGGCTATCCTTGGGTCCACAGGGAGGTTGAGAGCCTTTGGTAGCTCTGACCTTCGTTAGTTTGGCTTTTTTCTCAGGCTTTTTCTGTGTGTTTTTCCAGGCAAGGCCAGCGTTCTCTGGCTCTGGCTGCGGCTGCAAGAGATTCAGCCTGTTTTGGCTCTGCCTGTTAAGGCATGGTCTGGGTTTGAGTGGGGAGGGGAGTCTCGTCCTACGGTGAGGGTGGGGCTGGTTTCGCTCTCTCCAGCTTTCTTCCCTTCAGGACTGCGACAGTCTAGGTCATTGCCATCATGGCGACCATGACTGTCTTGTCGAGCTCTTCACTGGATCTCCCCAGGGCTGTTGCTACTGCTGTGACTACAGCAGTCAACAGGAGAGTCATATCTTCCTCGTCAAAGAGGAGATGACCATCTTTTGGGGAGGGTTTTGTAGTGCTCTTAGAACCTTTATTGCTTTTTTTTCTGCACTTTTGACATGGCCGGAAACTCCTTTTTGTTGGAGACATCCGGTGTCGCCTAGGGGGCGGCTACCTTCCTCATAGGAGGTTGGGAGGCCTTTTCGCTTTTGTTCTTTCCCCAGACATGGGTGCCTGGTGGGGGGGGGGGGGGGGTGTAGGAACAAAGTCTGGTCGTTTTTTAGCAACCTGAGGGACGCCTCTTTCCTGACAGAGCAAGCCAGGCTCCAGGTGTGATGCGTCTTGGCACAGTTGGAACATTTGGCTGTTGTGTCCCTCTTTTCTTCTTTGTATGCCTTAAGGCATACCTCTGTGTTGTGTGCCTTACTACAGACACCACATTTAGGCTTAGCTGTGCAATTAGCCTGGTGGTAACCGTATTTCTGGCACTTGAAACACCGAAGTGGTCCAAGTACATACGTTCGAAGGTTGAAGGTGCCCCAGTTACCCAGATCAAGGGTAGAGGTTGGGGCACCTTTCATGGTCACCAGGACTTGCCTGGTTGGAGTCTTCCCCTTCAACATTCGGGAAGCCTCCACGACTTGTGGATGTGATGCGATCAGCTCCGAAAAGAAAGAAGAGCAGAGTAAGAGAAATAAGGGAAAGGATGCTGAGGAAAACTGATAATACACAGTTTAGGTGAAAACTGTGCATTTCGGACTGCACATATTTACAATATTTGACTTTAAAAAAAAATAATTCTGTATTACTTTTCTTGGCGACTTCAATGCCATCCAAGTAATGAGACTTGGTTAAAAATACGATTTGTGGTCATAAAAATAACCAAGTCCAAATTAGTTCATTAACAATGTCTCTGGTGGCTCGTGTGGCGTTGGCCGCGGCTTATGAAGGCGCACTCGAGCTGGTGCGTAGAGGTACGTACCCGCTTCTTGAAAAAAAAAAAAAAAAACAGGACTTAATAAGCATCCTCCAGCCGAGAGGGCAAGGATGCAAGGCGGACGAAGGCCAGCCTTCAGGCAGGTGTGCTGTACCCAGCACGCCCACTTGTGGATCTTCATGGGGGAGGGGGGAGTGAAGCCCGGACGTCTCGTCCAGGACAAAGACAGGATCACAGGGTTCCCCACATCATTTATTCCTACACAGGTCATTGGAGGGGACCAGGCCCAACGGGACTACGGCAACTACACGTATCCAAAATAGGGCCTGACGCAGCACGCGCTAGATCGGCGTGCGGTAATGTCCTGTGTGCCCACAGCTGGTCAGGTACCAAGACTGCAATCAGGGCGCAGGACTCTGGTAAAGCTACCGCGTAGCTTCATGGTAGAAGAAGCAGGCACGTGGCATGGTCAAAATTCGGCCCCAACCACGTCGCGCTCGAAGATGATGTCAGTCCTGGCGAAATCGCCCTTGGAGTCAGCGAGTGCGCAGCCGTACACTACAGCATATGATTCTGAAGAGGACAGGAAGGAGATGGGAGTGCGTTCTTTGTCTGATTTTAAGAAGTTAGGAGAAAGGTAAGATCTGTTACTGACCTGGCTAAAATAGGCACCAAGTTGAAGAGGATCAGAGATGATTGTGGATATGGAGGACGGGGGCCGGATGAGAATGTTCGCCTGATAGTTTAGGAATCCGCCGCCAGACTGCAGAGACAGGTGTGAATGATTTTATGGAGGTAACCTGCTTTTGCCAGCTGTTTGTGATGGTGTTCCGTATTGTACGGCGAAAATGATCTGGTGCCTTTTTAAAAGATATGTGGGCTGTTTATTGACTTGGGGTGCCTCTCATGTCCCTGGCTGCACGCTTCAACCGAAGCGCTTTAGTACAGCCTGAGTTCCACCGTGAAATATTTTGTTTGTGTAACGTCAGGAAGATTGGGTAATGGCTGTATAGGCTGCATATAGGATATTGACTGTGAAGTATAGAAGCATGTCTAAAGTGGAAGAGAAGGAGAAAGATCAAGGGTAGAGAGAGAGGTAAAGTTATGCCAGTCAGCTCTATTAAAGTACCAGCGAGGAGGGTTAGGAAGTGGGACATAGGAAGTAGGAGAAAGGAGAATAGGGAAGTGATCACTATAATGAATGACAAGCGGAAATCTTAGCGAAGGGAAGGAGAGCAAAGAGAAAGGTCTGGGCATGAAAAGGACTGGGTATGTATGTTAAAGGGAGTGGGACGGTTTGAATCTAGGAGAATAGTGGAGTCACCCCAAAGGGTGTGGCGATGATTAAAATCTCCTACTATCAGGAAAGGTGGTTGGAAATGGGAAAGTAAGGTTTCAAAGATTTTAAAGTTAATAGGTAAGGAAAGGGAGAAGTAGAGGTATAGTGGTTTGTAAGGGTGGTATAACATATGGTGTTTAATGATGGACACGTATGGAGGAGGCAGATAGAGTGTGAGGGAATGATACAAAATGATAATTTGGAATCGGTACTGGAGGATGCGTTAGGAAGGAGACAGATAATGGATGGGTTGTAAGAAGATATGAGGTGACGAAGATCAGATCTGTGAGAACGAAAAAGGATTTGACGGGGAGATAGGGGAAGTATGGGTGGGAAATCGAGTGAAGGGAAGGATGGTATTGCATTAGACAGTGATTGAAAACCTTCGTAAGCGTGCTTCCTGTCTGGCTTCTCGTAGAGCGAGGTCAAATTTGTATCTGAGAACTACTACCTCAGACTCAAAATTGTAGACAGGGCAGCCCCTATAAAATACATTATGGGAGCCACCATAATTGGCTTATTTACGTGATTGTATAGGGCAATTTGAAAGGTCATGACCGTATTGGGCACATAGAGGGCAGAGGCTGTAGGGGTTGATATAGTCTGACAGTGCAAGATTCTCTTCTTATATAGACCTTAAGGAAGGTCCTGTCTACGAAAGGTAATCTTGGCAATATTGATGTGGGACTTACAGCGGCCTCTGGGGGAATGGTGTAGCACTGTACTGATACTGCATCGTAGTCAGCGAGGCAGGCAAGTAGGTCGTCTTCACAGTTTGACCAATCTTTGTTAGGGCAATCAGCCGGGGAGATGGAAACAGTTCCAGTACAAGTATTAAGGGAGGAGTGGGGTTGGGCAGGTATAGGTTTGCCAGTGAGGTCAAACTAGGGTAGATAGTGAATGGGCTTGGGTATTATCGGAGTAAGTGGCTGTTGGGGGAATCACAAGAAATCGTCACATTTTGCTGGGCTAAATAGGGCACTCAAGAGGTTTGTAGAAGTGGGAATTGTAGAGGAGCAAGGACGGGTGGAGAGGATGTGGTGTGGAATGAGATAGTGCTGTGGGCTGTTCATGACTGGCACAAAGTCAGCTTTTCATCCTTTCAACAGGCTCTTGCACCTTAGGAACTGGACAGGGGAAGGGGTTGGAGAAGATAAGGAGAAGGAAATGGTTAATAATTAATGGTTAAAAGCAACATAAATGTGCTAGACATCTAAGGTCATGTAGCACTATAGTAAATGGTAGTGAAGGGTGGTTGAGTTAGTGATTAGTTGTCAAAGCTGGGCAAAGGAATTGACGAGTATATGGGTTAAGGTTGGGTAAGGTAATGTATAGGGGTTAGATCAAGTGAAGGATGTATATGTATTTGAGGAATGAAAATAGGTTGTCAAAGCAGAAAGTGTGAGAAGCTGTGGGAGGGATCACGAAAAATCGGTCCAATTTGGCTGGGCTAAATAGATTATTTAAGAATTTTGTAGAGATGGGGGTAATAGAAGGACAGGGGCATGCGGAAGAGGGAGTAGTGTTGAGGGAGGTAGTGTTATGGGGAGGTGGACAATAAGGTTGTAAGGTAGTAATAAGGGAGGATGGGGTAGTTGATGAAGAAGGTTGTGGGGGTATAGTTATTGAAGTTGAGCATGTTGGGAGTAGAAATGTCTCCTGGGGTGTTGATTAGGGTGGATACTGTACTAGTCGGCATTGAGGAGGGGGTATTAGTTGTAGTGTTCAGAGCCGTGGTCAGCCTGGGGTCAGGGAATCGGGCGAGCTTGAATTGGTGGAGCTATTTGATGAAGAGGCAAGCCTCATTGCCTCTAATAATGATATGGTTAATGGTTAAAAGCAAAATGAATGTGCTATCTAATAATGGTATAAAATTGTTGGCCATGATAAGCCTGGAGTATGTTGGGGAGAGAAACGGTCCACCCCTCAGGGTCCCTTGAGGGGTAAGGGCTAGACAACTAAAGCAGGGGAATACCGTGCCCATGGCTCCCTCAGGCCGTTCAGGACTGGCACAAAATCAGCCTTTCATCCTTTCAGCACGGCTCTCACACCTTAGGAAGTGGATAGTAGAAGGGGTTGGTGAAGGGACAGAAACGAAAAAGTAGGAGGGGAAAAAAAAGACCATGCAAAATTTGTTGAGTCGAGGGCTGAGTCCCAAGGTTGGGGAGTTCCCCAGCATTGGGTCCCAGTCTCCGCCTCCTAAGCCCCCCCCACGACAACAACGGGCAAGGGATTGGGGGGGAAGAAGAAGGTAAGTAGGAGAAGAAAAGGCCTTGCAAAATTAGTTGAGGCCCAAGGTAGGTGAGATTCCCAACACTCGACCTCAGTCTTCATCTCCTAAACCCCACGACAACAATGGGCAAGGGATTAGGTGGGATATAAGGATAAAGAAACAAAACTAATGGAACTTGTCTTAAGCTTTAATTCCTTCCCGGGTACAGAGGAGCATCACACAGGAATGTGACATCAGGTGTTTTTTGTTTTTTGTTTTTTTGTTTTTTTTGTTTTTGTTTATAACAGTGCTAAACTTCAGGTTAGGCCCTGTAGCATAGTCACTGGTTAGTTCATCCACAACTTCAAAGCCTAAACAATCAGTCTTTAAAAGCAAAACTCGCCCCCTACCGTTACAGCAGCAGACCACAATGAGCTGCTTCCTACTCTTAATTTCTCCATCCAGCAGGGTCACATAATCAATATAAATGAGATAAGGCTTTTCCATCAATAATTGTTTATTACATATTTTTGCTATATTATCCAACACTGAACACTTTGAATATGTAGAGTACCTGAACACCATTATGCCTTGCTGGAGTGTTTTAAGGATATCCAGAGATTCAAAAAGCCCTAAACAGAGAATTGATATAAAATATATGTCTAAATTTTATTAGTCTAATTTTGATTGCAAATTACTAAATGGTGAGCATCAGAAAAAAAGCTCTCCACCCATACAGGAATTTTACACTCTAATAAATATTTCATCCAGAGTAAAAAATTAAAGCATTCAAATTGTTAAACAGTTTTAACAAGCCAAGTACAAAAGTTTACCTGAAATAATTTGAATCCACCACATGTACATATAAATATACTTTTGATCATACACATGGTAACATCTGGCAAAACTAGGACTATATCTTTTAATTTTTCTCAAACAGTACTGTCAGTATCTACCTACATGCATATCCTACATAAAGGCCTGTAGTTGTGGCTCTTCCCTACACAAATACTGCCCATCAGACTGTTCACAGAAAGCATTCTCATGCATCCCCTAAAACCACTAGTGGTTCAGGACCAACATTGGTTCATTTATCAGGCAGTTGTAAGTTTCTGGACAGCCAAGTAATCTATCTGCATTCTTTGGTACTTACTGGAAATCATAGCCACATGACACACAGCTGCACATGCATGTACATATTTAAGTACAAACATGTACACATACACACATACACACCTGCACAAACTCGTACATTCTTAAGGCACTTCCAAATATCAAACAAGGAGGATTAACTACCTAATGCCAAACACACAATAACACGCGAAAACTACACTTATTGGTCCATTTCAAGATTTGGAAGACAGTTATAAAGTTTAATATATTTACAGAGTGCACAAGGGGAGGAAATCAAATATACATCAATCTTAATATATACAAATATAAAAGATGTACACAAACACGCTCATAAGAAGAACTAAACACAAAGACACATACGCTTGGCATTTAACAAAGTAGCTTCACTGACGGCTTGGTAAGACACACCCTTACAGGTCTTGAGAGAACAAGCAAAACATTACATTGTATATAATAAAGACCTAAATAAGTCATTACTAGCAATTTTTCTCCGACTTTAGCAAATATAAATATATCCTCCATTTTTTCCCTGTCTTGAGTATTCTCCCCTTCTACCCTGAAAAGATCTTGCCACCTCTGCCAATATACCAAAAATAAATTTAATTAACATTTGTTGGGGTTTACTTAATCCTCTCTGTAAATAAATCACAGGAAGGTCAAGCAACAGTACTGCTTTCTAACTGCATCTTCTTACAAAGAGCAACACCTAAAAATAAAATATGCCAAGAAATATCAACATCTCTATATAAATTACAAGCCAAAATGTGACACTTCAACAACTTGCTTAAAAAAGAAGAAGAAAAAAAGCCACATATGCATACTACAAATATTTGAACATTTCAGCATTATCATCCATACCTGCTACTGCTCTATCTTGTGACCAAATGTTTTACAAACAAGGAACACATATCAGCAGGTACCTGAGTTTTATCAACTCTGTACAGCATCAAAAGAGAAAAAAATATACAAAGGTATTTGCTAAATAAAATAATATTTCTACGAAAATAGAAGTAGGGAGTATTCATATGGGTCATAAAAACATCTTATCTAGAATATCCAATATCTTTCAACCCTACTTTCCATAGATTCTGAATATGTACATCCTAGAGCCTGCTAGTCTGAAATCATTAAAAAAGACACAGAAAGAAACATTTCCCATACATATAAACTAAATGTCTTTCCAAAAGGGGAAATAAGAAAAAAAAATCTGTAAACGGAGTCACTGTTCATTGCTGCCTTGCAATTTTAGGGAGATAACTTAACCTTTTGCTACTTTGTTACTTTCTGAAATAGGTTCTCTGTGAGGCTTCTATAGGTCAGAATCAGCTGCCATTAATGTATGAAAAGGGAGAATGGAGAGAAGGTGAGAGAGAGAGAGAGAGAGTGTGAGGGAAGGAGGAACAGAAAGAGAGGGGAAATGAAGGAGGAAAGGACAGGAGAGAGGGAGAGAGAAAGGGAGATGGAAAGTGAGAGTGAGAGTGAGAGTGAGAGTGAGAGGGAGAGTGAGAGTGCGAGGGCAGGGGAGGGGGAGAGGGGGAGAGGGAGGGATGGAGGGATGGACGGATGGAGGGATGGAGGGATGGTGGGATGGAGGGATGGTGGGATGGAGGGAGAGGGATGGAGGATGGAGGGATGGAGGGATGGAGGGATGGAGGGAGAGGGAGAGGGAGAGGGAGAGGGAGAGGGAGAGAGGGAAAGAGAGAGAGAGAGGGAGAGGGAGAGGGAGAGAGGGAAAGAGAGAGAGAGAGGGAAAGAGAGAGAGAGAGGGAAAGAGAGAGAGAGAGGGAAAGAGAGAGAGAGAGGGAAAGAGAGAGAGAGAGGGAAAGAGAGAGAGAGAGGGAAAGAGAGAGAGAGAGGGAAAGAGAGAGAGAGAGGGAAAGAGAGAGAGAGAGGGAAAGAGAGAGAGAGAGGGAAAGAGAGAGAGAGAGGGAAAGAGAGAGAGAGAGGGAAAGAGAGAGAGAGAGGGAAAGAGAGAGAGAGAGGGAAAGAGAGAGAGAGAGGGAAAGAGAGAGAGAGAGGGAAAGAGAGAGAGAGAGGGAAAGAGAGAGAGAGAGGGAAAGAGAGAGAGAGAGGGAAAGAGAGAGAGAGAGGGAAAGAGAGAGAGAGAGGGAAAGAGAGAGAGAGAGGGAAAGAGAGAGAGAGAGGGAAAGAGAGAGAGAGAGGGAAAGAGAGAGAGAGAGGGAAAGAGAGAGAGAGAGGGAAAGAGAGAGAGAGAGGGAAAGAGAGAGAGAGAGGGAAAGAGAGAGAGAGAGAGAGGGAAAGAGAGAGAGAGAGGGAAAGAGAGAGAGAGAGGGAAAGAGAGAGAGAGAGGGAAAGAGAGAGAGAGAGGGAAAGAGAGAGAGAGAGGGAAAGAGAGAGAGAGAGGGAAAGAGAGAGAGAGAGGGAAAGAGAGAGAGAGAGGGAAAGAGAGAGAGAGAGGGAAAGAGAGAGAGAGAGGGAAAGAGAGAGAGAGAGGGAAAGAGAGAGAGAGGGGGAAAGAGAGAGAGAGAGGGAAAGAGAGAGAGAGAGGGAAAGAGATAGAGAGAGAGAGAGAGAGAGAGAGAGAGAGAGAGAGAGAGAGAGAGAGAGAGAGAGAGAGAGAGAGAGAGAGAGAGAGAGATATCAAGTACACAAGCCTTTATGGTTTAATTAATTAATGTGCTGATCTGAAGCAGTCATAAATCACAATCATGCCTCTCGATACTCTTTAGTCATATATTTAACCTAATTAGACATAATACCAATTAAAAAGTAATAAGGAACAGACAAACCTCCACATAAGGAACCATCAACTATCTAAAAAGTAAGCCTATGCAAACACTAACATTACCTTTTCACTGAGAAGCAATAGTGCATAGTAAACACTGCATATACTGAATTGCACAGTCAAGCATCAGCATCATTACTGGCTATAAAATGACTCTCTGTAATGTAAGATAAGAACACTGAAGGCAATTTTCACTTAAAGTCTCATGCTCCTTTGGCAAATAACTTCTTCAAACAACATCATGAAAGCTACATCTGCATACAAAACATATTTCATATCTTCTTTGATATAAGTCAAACAATACTTAAACTGCTTTCATGACATCTTTCAGTATATTATCTTTTTCTGTAATTTCTACTTCCGTTACCAAACACAGGATCTGCTTTGCGCGTGCATAGCATATATAGAGAATTCCATGCACATTTCGTATTCAGGTAATAATAATCTTAAGACACATCAAAAGTAAAAAGCTAACCATAAAACTTTAGAAATATTTGCACAACAAGCATCTTTATTATTCAGCTTTCAAAATACCATCAGTACAATCCTATACCTAAGTTTCTCAAAATAGCCATGAAAATAAATTACCTCTGCATTAGCATAGTCACAAGAAAATTAGCCAATGGTTCACTTTTTTAAAATCGTTCCAATCCTTCACTACTTACAAGACTAAAGTTATAGCTGATAGTTTGCTTTGCAACTTCAATCTTAATCTGAAGATACTGTCACTTGTTAATGCAGTCTACTAGTATTCTGCATGCTATCTAATTCTGAAAATACTAGGGCTACTAGCATCACAGCCATCATATACTTACAATGTAAATCTGTACATTGCAACAATGAGTATATAAACCAGCTTAAAGTGTATGCCCTATTAACAATCTGATAATACAAAGATGTTACACTGCTGGAGAGGGAGAGAAAGAGGATAGGAAGAGAGAGGAAGAGGAAAAGGAAGAGAAAGAGAAAGAGAAAGAGGAAGAGGAAAAGGAAGAGAAAGAGGAGGAGAGGGCAGGGTGAGGGTGAGGGTGAGGGTGAGAGTGAAAATGAGGATGAGGATGAAAATCAGGATGAGGGTGTAGGTGAGGAGTAAGGGTGAGGATAAGTGTGTGGTTGAGGAAGAAGGGAGGTATAGAAGAAAAAAAAAAGGAAAATGGAAAGCAACAGGGAGAGGAAGGGACAAGAAAACAAAGTGAGAGAACATAAGAAAAGAGAGTGTAAGAGACAGAATAATGGGACAGTAAGACAGAGAAACACAATGTGAATTAACTTCTTTCCTGAGTATTTGCTTACATTTTGATTGGATGGACTAAATATCTATGCATTATTGTTTTTGCTTCTTATAAGGATGATTGTCAATACTCCCCCGATTTTGGATGACTTTTCAGGAGACTGGATACAAGTAGTAACTTCCCACATCCTAACTATTG
>NC_061839.1:21482015-21492015 GCF_019202785.1 Penaeus chinensis
CCTACCTGTGTACATGCGTTTGTTGTAGTGGTGTGAGGATCATGGGTGATGTGTGTTAATGTGGTATTGGACCTTGTTGCCACCGCGTGACTGGTTGTGACAGAACTCACTATGAGAGAGAAATAAAATTATTAAATCATTAAGCAATAAGCATCTACATTCACCTAATATTGATTTGTATATCACTGCTGCAGCTACAGTATCATCATGTCCAGCTGAAATACTTTTTTTCAAAGTACATTAAGAAAAAAAACAAATTCTGAAGACATTTCATTGTATAACATATTTACCAGTGGGAGAGTGTAGTGTAGTGGTTGCAGTGGTAGGGGCGGGCGAGATGGAGGCTGTGGAAGGGGGTAAAGAGAGTGGGGACTGGGAGTGTCGGAGGTGAGAGACGACACTCCCGACACTGGACACCGGGGCTGGTGAAGTTGAGGGGGCTGTTGAGGGGAATTAAGCGAAGCATTCATCAGCTGGCATAGCTCCAAACCAAAAGCAAGTGAAGCCCAGGAACAGCAAAAGCACATGTATAACAACAACACAAAATATCATTACACACTTTTCTAATAATAACTACTAGCTTAAGCTGCAGAAATTTTACACATTTAACACTCCCATACAATAAATGTCTGACTATTTTTGCTGACCTAATTAGCCACATTACACATGTATGTAAAGCATTTCATACTTAAAGAGATACCTGACAATACACATATCAGTACATGTTATTGATTTTTTTAATCCTTTAATAATCACCATACTACAAACTATATTAATGCCAAGATCAATTCTTAACCCTGAGATCACAGTTTTCAATAGTGTCCCCAAGCAAGCTTTAGCTTCTCCTTCAAACTCCACTCTTAGCAAACTAGGAAAGACTGCACTTACCAAGCTCTCTAGAGGACAAGTGCAGTGGGAGTGAGAGTGTATGATGCCCTGTGTGTGTGACCGCTGTGTTCTGGGACACATCAGGGGGCAGCAAGGTAGCCTGAGACTGATGGGATCCTAAAACACCTGATGATGCCCCAAGCTCTCCAGTTCCTTCTCTCAGTGTTGCTAAAGAGGAACTCATGCTTTTTGCTGGGCTTACTGTACCTAATAGGTAGATGATGAGAGGGAAAAACTTGAAATATCACTTGGTAAAATAAACAGAAGACAATATACTACATACCCTTACAGAAACAGATCATGATCCTTTGTTATAATATATTTTTTTTAATCTAAAGAGATGTTAAATAATTCAATTATCTGTTGAACATTCCAGTTACTCCACTAATGGAGCCCTTCACTTACCAGGCAATGGTGAGATTGTGGACATAGGAACCCCAGCTGGAGGTGGTGGACTTGACACCAAGCGTGAACCCCCTATTTGTGAACCCCCAACCTGTGAGCCCCCCATGTGGTGGCCTATGGTTGACCCTGGGAGGTGGCCAGAACTTGGCCCCAAATGACCAGAAAACAGACGGGAGGGAGGTGCTAACACTGTTATGGACCGATTCATATGCAAGCCATGAGATGAACTGATGCGTGTCATGGATTTGTCAAGCTGGATTGTAGAGGAACCTAGACGGCCAGTGCTCTGTGGTACTTTAAAAGAAATTGAAGTTATATAGAACATATATATGTATAAATATACATAAATATATAAGTATATATATATACATATATACATATACATTTTATATATATATATATATATATATATATATATATATATGTATATATATATATATATATATGAATAAAATATCTTTCATATATGAATAAAATATCTTTCATATATGAATAAAAAATCTTTCTTTTAAAAGAATTCTTGAAACAGATACCAGAATAAACAGTTGGTCAGTGTTCTTTCAAAGACCAAAGAGCTACACTTACAAGCATTCAGCCTGGGCATGGACCTATTTGAAGCTGTGACCAGACGTCCAGTGCTGCGAGAGGTATCACTATGCTTCTGATATTTGTGGCCAAACTTCCCTACATTGGCTGTGTTTGAAGTGTGTGGTTGAAAGATGGCAAGATCTCGTGAGGGCAGGCTAATGTCCGTGCGACTGGACCCAACCACGGTTTCTGTTCTATTACCGCCCCCTCCACCCACACGCACAATTGTTACACCTCCAGGTGTATGGTTAACATTAGTATTTCTGAAACAGAGACAGTGCATCTTGGTTAGAGTATTTAGACATAAATCATCTTATAAAAGTAGCTGAATAAACTCCCACTATAAAATCCTTCCTTAAAATCAGTATAATTCTTACCTAATTTCATTGTACTCATTATTTAGCTGCTGGATATACACCCGCGCGGATACATTGGCACGGTCCATGCATTTGTTGACGGCAGTGAGTAAGGACTCTGACTCTACCAAAAGAGCTGGGTACTGACTGCACAACACCTGCACCTCCCTCAGGACTGGAAAAAAAGAGTATCATCAGACCTATCTTTAAAAAAAAAAAAAAAATCATATATGTAACCCAATGCTAATATCTTCATTTTCGTTAAGATAACCAAAAAAGGAAAAAGAAAAAAAAAAAAAATATACACATATATATAATATATATATACATATATATATATATATATATATATATATATATATGTATGTATTTTTTCAAATTAATAAATGAAGAATATTTTTCAAGCAAACACAGAAAAAAGTTTGAGACACAAAAACAATGCATGCATACATGCACACACCCACATGCATGCACATATCCACATATGTATCCACGCATACATGCATGGACAAGCACGCACACACACACATGCATATGCACATGCATACTTACGCACACGTGTGCACACACACACACACACACACACACACACACACACACACACACACACACACACACACACACACACACACACACACACACACACACACACACACACACACAAACACAACACACACAAACACAACACAACACAACACACACACACACACACACACACACACACACACACACACACACACACACACACACACACACACACACACACACACACACACACACACACACAATTACAATACATGGTAATAATGCACTGTAACCTGAATAACAAAAACAAAAAAAAAAAAAGCCATATAAATAAGAATACATGCAAGTACCTTGAAAAAGTAAGCACTTCTTGAGTCAAGACAAATAGCATGTCACAAGCACAAGAAACTATTAAGTATTATATAATTAGTAAATCCTCTAGTCATCTATATCATGTCTTTCTTTCATTCTAGGATAATGATTAGGAAAAGTACAGCATACCTTGTCACTTGCAACAGCTTATAGGAAACCTGCATTACATCACTCCCATTGAAGTTATTGGATTAGTTAATCAAATATGAACTACATTTATGTTAAATCTGGAAGTCACACGAGTCTACTCACCAACTCCCAAATTTGCGGAGTCAACTTTTGGGAGCTGCTGAGCTATGTAGTCAAGAGCGCTCTTGCCCTTCTCTTTGCTGAGTCTGCCCACAGCTGCCATTACCTGGGTTCATGAACAGATAAAACTAACTAGTGATAAAATGAAACTAAAACTAACATTACCAAGGAGCTACTGTTAACTGTTGCCTGAATTTTTTTTGTGCGTGACTGTAAAAACAGAAACAAACCGAGACAAAAATAAATTAGATGTTGAACATATCAACAAATTAACTAAATTAAACAGTGAGCACTTGAATAATAATAGTGATAACAGATATTACAAAATAAACTGACATAAGCAAACCTTAAATATAAATGTTCACAGAGAGTAAACGCAAATAAGATAAGCAAATAAAACAATTTGAAAATCAAAAAAAAATAAATGTGCACAAAAACAAAGGGATACATTCCATGCTGTCAAATAGAATGGTAATCACCCACCTGCAGAGCTAGTGCCAAACAATGAGGTTGCTGTTCAATAATGCTCTTTAATCTGGTCACATGCTCGGTGAAGGGGCCTGGCCGCCACGAGCACAACTCTACAAATATCTGTAGCGTGGCCATAGAAGTACCACTTATGCTGAGACACTCAACTAGTTGTGGTAATGATGGTTCCAGTAGCTATTGGACAGAAAATAAATAATCAAAATCCAACATGCATTCTTTTTTCATAAAATTGTATACACAAATTTACAAACAACACATCTAAATAAGTATCACTGAGAAATGATAAGGTGATTAATATCAAAACAAAATTTAACAGCACCAGTAACACTGTGTCTTGATATAACTCTTTTAAGCAAACCATAAAAGAAAATAGACAAATAAAATCAACAACCATAAATATGCAAATATTTACCGCAGGTCTGTTCTTGGCAACAAGGGAAAAGAGCATGAGAAGTCCAAGTTTTTCATTGGTATCACACTGCGGCAGAAGGGAAACCAAAGTCATAACGTGGTCATGGATAGGTTCCTTCTTGACAGCATATATCTGGGGCAGAACTCGAGACAGGGAGTAGTTGCCTGAAAGAAGAAGGACAGGAGAAACATTCAAATACTTTATAATGATCTAAGGGATGATGACTTATCACTTTTAAGTTCATAACCAGACTTATAATCCTCATTTTGATTATCAATTAACAGTTATTTTACCATCTGAAAGATCTTTTAACCCTTTCTCTTCTATATTTTCTAGACATACATACATAAAGGATCTATCTATTTATCTACACATGCATGCTATTGTTGCTGAAAAGGACATACTAACTCTAAAATACATAATTTTGGATGACTTTTCAAGGGATTAAAGGAAAACATGGAAACAAAAGCTGATGTTCAAATGGTGGTGATCTGTAACTTTGCATTTTCCTAAAGTTTTCTTTTTATACGAGTAATAGTATAAAAGGCAAAACTGAAAATGTATATGCAACAGAGATACGTAACTATTTCAGATAGTTTATACCTGAACAAAATTTTCAAAACCAATTTCTGATTTCTAACAGATGTTAGAAATCTGTACCAAAGATATATCTATTACAACTCTATCAAAAGAAAATCCCTTACTTCTTAAAGATGATTCAACTCAGATTACATTTTCTAAAGATAATTTACCAGAGATAACATTTTCTAAAGATGACTTACCTGAGATAACAGAGTCTATGATAGGTTGTATGTGCATGGCTAGAAGATCAGCTGCCTCAATAGCTGCCAGGGAGAGGTAGGAACTCATGTTGCGACTCAGTTCCTTGTTGCCTTTATGTAGGAACTTCACCGCCACAGGGAGAGCCAGCGCCATCACTTCCCGCTTGTGGTAGTTCTGTGGAAAAAAAAAAAAAATTATAATGTAGCTGGGACCTGAATCAAATTTCTATAATAGCAAGTACATTTCTTTTAACATTAATTTTTAAAATGCTACTGCCAACTAGCCTCCTTTTTTCTAGAAAAAAAATAAGTATTCAAAACTAACTTCATGATTCATTTACACACACATTTCACAAACACACCAGTGCAAAGTTAGTTTTGGTTACAGAGTACAACATACACTAACACAATGACTTATATCATGTTATATCGGGAGACTATTGCTACTGACACTGTCCTACACTGCAAATCCTTGAATACATTTGCCATATGCTTTCACATAATTGACCAATTATCTAAAAGACAAGAACTTTTTTTATCATGCATTTACCTGATTTATCTAATAAACCATTTTACAGTCATACTAAAGCAAATGACAACATAGTAACTGATATATAACAAGGTGTTGCAAGGGATATGATTCTGTAACAATCAAAAAGCATATGAATGACAATTCCTTGGAACCAGAGATGGCAACTTATTTTGTTAACACACATAATAGTCTAAACATATTCTTACTGACCTTCACAACAAGTACTTACTATTCGTTTCCTGTCTTTTGTACTAGTAAATGGCTATTTCCATGAAGCACAGAGAAAAGCATAAAAAACAGTTCAAGATAGGAATGTACAAATCCTTTGGTAACATTACTTGAAAATTTCCACACAGACAATCTTCATCAATTTCCCAAAAATCAAGAGTGAGTTCACTTGAATTTCTTTTTTTGTCAATATTCTAATCATCTTTCTTCCTTAACTAATACAACAGAATCTGAATATAACAATTACTGGTTTTACATCTGTTAGTAAAATCCTTGATAGAGAAAACGTATATCTTACAAAACTAAAATATAAGAGCAAAAATGTCAATTAGTCCCCATGCACATCAAAATATGCAGGAGCAACAAGGTCAGCTTCCGATCTGTATTTCAAGTAGTCTACATTTTGTGCTTCATTACACAGGTTTCTATAGACTCCCTTTAATTTGAGGATTTAGTGCATATCTTAATTTCACAGCATCTATTCATCACCAAAGACATCAGACTGAGTATCTGTCAACAATTGGGTTCCCTCCTTTTAGGTCAAGTGAGTTACCTACCACTCCCTGTAGCATAATGTGGAGTGAAAAAAATAAATATATAAAATATAGAAAATTCCATAATACTATATACCTTCAAGAAGAAAAAAAAAAGTGAATATTAGCCAATCACTTACCAGGAATATACAAGACACAACATCAGAAGCAATCTTTGCATGTGGCGGGTCACTATCACGACTTGAGGGACGGAGGTTGTGATTGAGGCAAGTCTGCAGGAGAGCCACAAGGGCCTCTGCATGTTGCTCAATGCTGCCAGTTTCCCTATAGTGAATAAAATTCATAATACAATAAAACTGTAAAACAAGGAAAAAATGTTTATTGACATCTTACTAATTGATAACTATAACAAAAGCACAAAAAATAACAAAACTTGTGGTATACCATTCCTGCAGGCTAATACCCTAAAACAAAATTCTCACTGAATACTGAAATAAACTTGTAGGCCTCAAAAAAAAAAAAAAAAAAAATCCCATTTTCCAAAGCCCTATTGAAAAATATCAATTTCTATAATCCCTCATTACCCAAAACTTAGAACCCTGACACACCTGATAGCAGAAGTGACCCGGGTGATGCATATCTCCACCACACTCTGGTCATTGTCGTTGCGTGTGTATTCTGGCAAGCTGGCAATCTCCCGGATCTTATTGATCACATCAGTTAGGTCGTTCACAATCACATGGTCGGATACATTGAATAAGTCACCAGCCTAGGAACCAAATAAGGGGTAAAGCTTGGTTACAAAAGAAAACAAAGAATATCATATATTATGTACCATAAAATTTCATACTGTAACATGAAACATTCAAATGTCTCCTAAAATTTTTGGAGCTTCAAGATGAAATTGGGTATAGTAAGGTCTTATGAGATACTGATAACTCTTAATCAAACAACATATTCAGATGAAGAAGAAAGGAAAGGAAAGGAAAGGAAAGGAAAGGAAAGGAAAGGAAAGGAAAGGAAAGGAAAGGAAAGGAAAGAAAAGAAAAGAAAAGAAAAGAAAAGAAAAGAAAAGAAAAGAAAAGAAAAGAAAAGAAAAGAAAAGAAAAGATGAGAAAAGAAAAGAAAAGAAAAGAAAAGAAAAGGAAGAAAAGTTTAAAATAAAGAAAAAAGGAGGAAATGAAACAAAAATTAAATAAGAAAAAAAAGCAAAGAAAAGAAAAGAGAAGAAAAGAGAAGAAAAGAAAAGAAAAGAAAAGAAAAGAAAAGAAGAGAAGAGAAGAGAAGAAAAAAGAAAGAAAAGTAAAAAGAAAAGAAAAATGAAAAAAAGAAAAGACAGAGAGAGAGAACAAAATAAAGATGTATGTATATACATAAAATAAGAATTGATAATAAAAAACTTACCTTTGAGAGATCCTTGTGCGACAGAACTTGCGTAAAAAGTTCATGCATTTTGAAGCAGCAGCTGCATGTCAACTATATGATTTGAATACTGGGCTCATCCTGGAAATGTTACAAACATAATATATAGACTACCATAAAGTTAAAAAATAAAAAAAACAAAAAAACATCAATATATACATATATACATACTACTAATTCAACGACGGTAATATCTTCACAGGGATTAACCCCTAAAGACACAATTTTGCAGGTGATTGCACCCCAGACCCAACAACTGTATCAATCTATCACTTCCATGAAAGGGCACATTCTTCTCCATTGTTTGAGGGATAGCCACAATTGCAGTTCTTCCGTCCTCAAAAGTTACGGAAAACCTAGACAAAAGGTCTCTTTACCTTCCTCAGTCCCTTGTGTGTTTTAGATTCTACACTAGAATAAGTGTTGCTCATCCTGGTATCAAATATTTATCAAACACTAAACTAACAACGCTGAAAATAGGCTAAGGTACATCTGGCACGAGAAGTGGTTGTGGGCAGGAGTGGACAAGCAAAGGAAAAGGCATAATCTTATACATAACAAATTGCATCTTACATTTGTAGTAGTTTTTATATATATATATATATATATATATATATATATATATATATATATATATGTATCTATATATATATATATATGTATCTATATATATATATATATATATATATATATATATATATATGTATCTATATATATATATATATATATATATATATATATATATATTTATATATATATTTATTTATATATACACATAAATAAAATATATGTATATATGTATGTACGTATATGTGTATATGTGAGTGCATATGTGTAAATGTGTATATATATGTTTATATATACATACATATATATATATATATATATATATATATATATATATATATATCCATACATATATATATAAATATACATACATATACACATAAACATAAATACACATATATATATACACATAAACATAAATATACATACATGCATATATACATATATACAGACACAAATTATGTATATATATACATACACAAAAACAAAAACAAACACAAATGCAAACACACACACACATATACATATTATATATACATATATATATATACATATATACATATATATTTACATATATATACATATACATGTACATACACATATATACATATAAATATATATACATATACATATACATATATATATATTCATATACATATATATATGCATATATATGTAAATTATATATAATAATAAATAAATTAAAAAATTAGTGTGTGTGTGTGTGTGTGTGTGTGTGTGTGTGTGTGTGTGTGTGTGTGTGTGTGTGTGTGTGTGTGTGTGTGTGTGTGTTTTGAATGCCCATGAATGTATGTGCATAAGCGTCATGTGTACATGTAGGCTACACGTATGTGTGTATGTGCTTGTGCATGTGCATAAAACAATACCACTGAACTTTAAAATATCACAATCAATTCTTAATCTTTACAGCTCCAGTTTTGCTATTCCCATTACCTTATAACTCTAATACCATTAATTCTCTTATCTAATATATCTGACAGCACATATTGCCTTTTTATTATGCGCCAAGTCTGTGTGTGCAGGAAATAAAGTGTGACATTCCAGATAACTTCTATTATTCACATTCCTTATTTCTATTCTCTGAAGAAACAGAAATCAAAAGTAAGGGCTATAAGAATTCAGATCAAAATGGCGCTTAAACGTTAACCCAATAGGCGGGGATGGCAAGATTACATGCCGTGCCCACTGTAATATAAGTTAATTTATTGTATTTACACATGGTCAGTTATTAGTCCTACCTATCTCACCTGTTTCTTTTGTATTTTTTCTTTGTCTTTAACCCAATGACGATGGGCATGACGTGTACGTACATGCTATACCCACTGTGACTTACTTGTTTGATTGTTTTTAAACATAGATGGCTACACTTGAATTAAGTCACCAATGAGCCACTTATGAGTACTGCCTGTCTCGCCTGTTTACCCTTTCCTTTGATTTAAGAAAATATTTAACGTTATCTTATTTTGCTGTTACTAATTTTTATAATATTATAGTAATTATAATGTTTATAATAAAGATAACACCATCGATATTTATAGCACTAGTAAAAAATACATTTTCCCCAGTGGCATTGGGTTAGTGTTACCAAGATTTTAATAACAATTTAACAATCATAATATCAATAATAATAGTATCGATATCAATAATATTAGAGAGAAAAATACATTTTT
>NC_061839.1:21529515-21539515 GCF_019202785.1 Penaeus chinensis
GGATGATAGTGATGAAGGGAGAGGAGGAATGGAAGGGATAAGTAAGTGGTAATGAGAATAAGGGTGCCGTTATGTGTGATGATTATATTGCTCCAATATTGCTGCTGTTACTCCTGCTATTACCATTAAAGCCATTGGTTCATCATCATTAACAGCTGTTGCAAGTGCCACATCAACTTCTACTACACTAGAATAAATAATATTTGCAGAATCATCATCGTTATTAACAATTTACCACCAAGGCTACCATTCCAAAACGCCTTTTTTATCGTGTCGGTAGCTTTTTCCTGCTTTTCAGTGTTATTCTCTGGCCAGCTTTTCAAATAATAGCAGCTTAAAAAATACTGATTCATTCTAAGACGAGGGACGGCGAAACTTTTGTTTTTCTTTTATAGCTGTGATGATGAGGATGTTTATTTTTTATTTATCTATTTTTTATTTTTAGTTACGTGATTCTGGCTGTTGCTGAGTGCAGTTTCGATTAATATCAAGTCAAACTCTGCTTTCGAGGGTTAAGTGATATCTATTTAAATAAAAATGATCTTGTAGTTGTCATAGTAATTCCGATTTCCAAAAAGGACTCAATGTTGCCCGCTACTCTGATTTCGCAGGCTTTCGGAAAATATTTCACTTATATACTCAAGGCATTAGTTTTTTTTTATGCTCTCGCTTCAACGGGCTTTGCCAGTGGTTCTTAATCTTTATAGAGTCACGGATCCCTTTAAAATCCCTTCCCCAGAAAACTTTAAATGCAATCTGTTAACGTACTTTGTTTATTGAGATTAGATTGTCACATTCATTTAGGAGATACACAAACTATTATTGAACTCGAAAATAAATAATCTACATTAAACACAGTAATATGAATTTCAATTTTCATCTGATCCTCACGAACCCCACGGGGGGTCTATGTACCCCAGGTTAAGAACCCCTGCTCTAAACTGTGTTTCATGAATCCAGCCTTGGCGATATTAAGTGTTACAGTTCACACGTTCAAAGAATTTGTTGAGATTTAAGCGATCAAGTCAGTAAAGTTTGTGTCTGTGATGTAGGTAGCAGATATCTTCAAAATTCGTCTCGTCGAGTGAAGCCGAGATGTTCGTGATCCAGAGAGCGCTACTAAAGACGCAAAGAAAAGGTAAGATGATAATGTATTCTCTTGTTTGACTCTTCACTAATTCGGGTAGTGTGCAATTAGGTCCTGAGACTTTGCTACTTGAGTTTGATCTGATGGCAAGGTTAGTTTTTTTTTTTTTTTTGTTTTTTCGTTTTAGCGATTTTTCGTTGATGTTTATTCTTTCATAAAAGAGATTGTCTGCTTTCTTCTCGATTTTTTCCTTTTTTTTAATATCGTCCTTTGCTGCACATTGTTTATCACCTCTTGCGAAGGAGTCATTTTATCAATTTTATTGTAATTTTTGAAAAAAAACAAGACCATACCGTAAGGAAAAGAAAATAAAGGAAGTCGATGATCCATCTCATCACGTCGACTTTCTGCACCCCCCCCCCCCCGTCCCTTCCTAAGCGTATTCTTCCTCACGAATCCTACTTGCAACAGAGCCACTACCAACCGTGATTTCGTAGAAAATACTATAGGCAGTTCCAAGTACAAAGGAATACAGGAATAAATAATAAATATATGATTGCAACATGGTTATTTGTATTTGTACATATATTTACGCTATACCTACAAAATACTTTTTTTAAATGTTGGAAAGACGATATTTTATTTCTTTTATCGTGACCTCTCATCTCACTAAGGTGACTCGCTCTGCCCACAGCAAATACTATACAGAAAACTAAAGGCTAACTAGAGGAAAGCTATTAATTCAATTCTAAAGATAAATACTACAAAGCTTCCTCACAATGTCAATAGTTTTTCTTCTATATTGCACATAACTTCATTAACAATGTTACTAACCCATCCCACATTTTCATTTTCATCGATATCATTGATCTTTAAATGCGAACTCTCTGAGGTAGTGAATTAACTTACGAGCTCTGTGATGAAAACTACCTTGCCTGCCATTTTCCTAATTTGGTCTACTTGCGTAACACTTCACTTATTACGGATAAATTCAAGACAGCAAAGGTTACTCCAGTTCACAAATCAGGTTGCAAAACCATCGTTCATAACTACAGACCAGTGTCAGTTCTACCCGTAAAAAGCACAATTTTGGAGAAAAAAATAACCTATATCAGACTGAAAAAATATCACATGCGTAACAGTATGCTGTCATAATACCAGTTTGGTTTTACAAGAAATAAATCAACTGAATTGGCTGTTATTCTTCTGCAAACCATATCTATATGACTTTCGATACTAATGAATTATTGATATATGTCTATATTTATCTAAGACTTTTGATACGGTTAATCATTCAGTTTTGTTCTCACAACTATCCCAATACGGTGTCAGGGGCTCTACTAACCGCTTGTCTCATTCATATCTGTCAATAAGAAATCCGTTTGTTTCCTATAATGGCTCCAGCTCAGATTGCCTTCCATTATAAGGCGTACCTCAAGAATCAGTTCATTTTCTGATCTTTATTAATTGATCTTATATGCTGATGACAACAACCTTTATTTAATAAACAGTGTAATATCCTGTACCATACGCATGATTTTATCACTATGAATGTCCATAGGTGTATTTGTATTTCATTAATTTAGCAACATCTAACATACTGTAACACTGTCAGAGAAATCAAGCTATAGTACATTATAACTGCTCAAAGACAAGTAATCCGAACAATTAGGTAAATATGACCATACAAAAGGTACATTTTCTACACTGAAATTTTTGAAACTGAGAGGAATAAATACTCACATTAATCAATTCTATATTTTCAAATGTATTAATAAAAGAAACAAACTATTCCGGTACAGAAATAATTTAAGATATCCTCTGCGATTCAATTCAATCTTAAAGCATATAATTCTAGGATTAAACCAACCACAGATCATGGTGTAAGTGTATAGAATAATCTGCCCACGCTCCATCACGTCACTCAAAAAGAAAAAAAACAAAAATTGTCAAAATCCCATTTAATACATATGCCAGATTAAATTCTCATGTACAGCACAAATTGAAGATGTAAGTGCTGTTATGTGTAAATTTATATGCATGTAGATAGCCTATAAATGTGCATGTAAGCATCTATATGAATGTTTGTTTATGTGTACAAATGTGTCCTTTTAATATATCTATAAATATATGTGTGTCCATGTATATGTGTGTATGTATATGTTTGCATGGTTAAATGTAGGTATGTATATATGTATTTACATCTATATGTATGTATGTGCATATGTATGTATGCAAGTTTCTGTGTATATATATATATTATATATATATATATATATATATATTATATATATATATATATATATATATATATATATATATATGTCTGTTCTTTATTATATATCCTATCCTGTATATATTTGCCATTATTATTGAAATTGTCTCAGACCCATCGCGAGGGGAATAATGTGGACTAAAAGCCTGTAAATACACATGAATTCCCATATAACAAAGTGCCTCCATTTGTTCACAGGAAGCTCAGCTATTCTATTTTTATTTGTGCATCCCAGACATAAACTACATACACGTTATGGATATCAATGAAAGGAAGAGAGGGATAGAGAAAGAGAGAGTGATAGATAAATAGATAGATAGATAGATAGATAGAGATAGAGATAGAGAGAGAGAGAGAGAGAGAGAGAGAGAGAGAGAGAGAGAGAGAGAGAGAGAGAGAGAGAGAGAGAGAGAGAGAGGGAGAGAGAGAAAGAGAGATAGAATATTTATATCACATAAAAAATAAAAACAGAGAACCCCCCAACAATAAAAGAATTATCCCAGAAAATATTACGGCTGCTTATCAAGAATAAAAATAGACTATAATGATACTCGCAAAGAAATCGTCTGACCTTGCGTGGGCCGGCTCAGGGAACGCTGCAACACAATAGAAAAGGGGTAAGAGAAGAAAAAGAAAAGAAAAAATGCTTGCAAGAAACATTGATTGATTACCCCTGTGCTTTCCTCGACACTATCTCTCTCCGCCTGGTTAATTAGTGGCATCTGTCTTCGTCAACATTTACAGCGATAGAGTTGGAGATAACAGATTGTTACAAAATGGACATGTGTGTGCGCATGGTAACATACACACGTGTACAGGGGTAGAACTCTCTCGCAGGCAGCCATACGCTCATACAACTATACAGACATGTACTTTTACTGTGTGCGTGCGCGCGTGTGTGTGTGTGTGTGTACGCGCGCGTATGGATGGATATGTATGTGTATGTATATGTATTTGCCAGGAGGAGGATTATTATACACATTGCCATTATATGTTTATAACGAGTGTGGTATGAATAATCCGAGTAACATGAAAGATTAAAAATCGAAAAAGCCAAACCCAGGTTTCCGAAGCCTCTTTAAGTTTACTTCAAGTTCAGCGCCCAGTAAACATGATCTTCTCTAAGCCTCCGTTGGTTTCTAAAAAAGGCCATGTGTAAACTACTTCGCAAACAGGAAGGCGAACGTAAAGCAACGTAAATATTACCCCCACAGGCAAAACCAGGTCCGTGGGTGTGACATTTACGTTCTGTGTGAGTGACTGGGAGAACGAATGGGTGGGAGAACGAATGAAGGAGTTAGAAGACGTAGATAAATGAGAAACGGACTGACAAGTGGATAAGTGGTTACGTTGCGCGATAACCTGCCTCAATACCATTTGAATGTGGAAAGAAGGAAATACAGAATGTGGATAATTGCAAAGCAAAGAAAGATGTGGATAAGTGGTACGACGTTTTAAAATGAGAAGGAAAAGATGAAGAAGAGAAAGAGAGTGGATAAACAGTGGTAAGTGGATAAGTGGAAATAACCTACTTCATTATCGTGCGAATATGTAATAAAGATTTTTTGGAGAAAGAGAATAGAAAGAGAAAGAAAAGTAGAAGATAAATAAAACACAGAAAAAGCCTGGAGAAAAAAAAGGAATAATAATAAAAAACAACAGTAGAAAGAGGGTAAAAAAAAAGAAAATAAGAAAAGGAAGACCAAATAAACACGAAAAAAAGGAAATCAGAACGAAAATAAAAAACAAGAAAGAGAAAACCGTAAAATTTCCCGTTTCAAATAACCAAAGGCTAAAGATATATCAAGAGGGTAAAAAAAAAAAAAAAAAAAAAAATAAGAAAAGGAAGACAAAAAAAAACACGAAAAAAGGAAATCAGAACGAAAATAAAAAAACAAGCAAAGAAAAACCGTAAAATTTCCCGTCTCAAAGCACCAAATTATGCCCCCCACCCTATAAAAAGAAGAAGAAAAAAAAAAGATAGAAAAAAAACGAACCTGCGTTTACCTCCGCTGTTAATGAAGAGGCCTATTGTAGCATTCGTGAGGGAAGGGGGGGGGGGGGGGGAGGGGAGAGGAGGGGTGGGGGTAAGGGTGGGGCCGAATGGGGTTGAGGTAGGGGTGGGGGGAGGGGTCATTGAAAAGTATAGAGGGTAGTGGAGGGGGTCTTAGTGAATGGGGAAGGGAAAGGCTAAGTGGGTATTAGTTAAATTGATAAGGGTTGGGGAGGAGGGGGGAGATGGGTATCTGTGTATCTGTGTATGGCGATAGGGAGGGGTGGAGGGGGGGGGAGGGAGGGGAAGGGTATCATGAAAGTGATATGAGCGGGGTGGGAGGGGGGGTATCAGGGGCAGGGTACGGCCGGGGGAGGCGGTATAAGAGAATGGGCAGGTGGGGGGGGGAAGGTATAATTAATTGCATGGATTAGGGACTGGGGGTCAGGGGTGGTGCATGGTAAGTAAGTAAGAGTAATGATACTAAAGAGGTGTAATTAGAAGGCAAAAATGGGTAATTAGAGACGATACTAATTATTGTTATATACATTAATCGATCACCGCGTCTCTTTGTCGCTTCTATCTATCAGCCGCACCTGCATCATCTTCTATCGTGCATCTTCAGCTTATAACCTAAAAACAAGATCATGCAAGAATATAAAATGATATAAAATAATATATAAAAATATAAAAGATTCGTATACCGAGCCTTTAGAGGTGAAAAAAGTCACGTGATGTGGCGTGTGGCTTTTACGACCCCCTCCCCCCTCCCCCCTGCCGCCTCCCCCTCCTCCTCCCCCTTCACAGCATCGATCTGTCGTTTCGGGGCAAGAAGGTGATAACCCGAGTTTAATCTTTTTCACGGCCGTGTGACCTGCATTTTCCGCCGGGAGATTAGCCTTTACGGTCTATTGGCTTTTAAATCTCATCCGATCTTCTCTCTTTCCTTTTTTTTTTCCTCGCTCTTTTCTCTCTTTCTCTCTCCACTTCTTATCGTTTTTTCGATTTGGTCTTTTCCTTTAGTTTTATTCATCTTGCTTTCTATATTTTTGTAGTGTTTTCTGTTATTTTTCTTATTCTTATTCTCTTTCTTCTCTCCTTCCCCTTCTTTTTTTATATTCTTCATTCCACTTCTCTTCTTAACTCTTTCTTTTGCCTTTATTTTTTGTTCTCTTCCTTTTCGCTTTCGCTCTCCTTTTCTTTTTTCTGTCCTCTCTTTCTTTTCATTTTCTATTTCATACTTCGCTCATTACTTCTTTTCTCTTCTTCTCTCACCTGCTTTTCTATCTTCTCTTTCATTTCTCTTTATCTTAATCCTCTCTCCTCTCTCTCTCTTAATTATCTTCCATTTTCTCTTGTCTCCCCATTCTCACGTCTCTTCTTCCACCTCTTTTCTCCCTCTCTCCCATCCCCCCCCCCCCCTTTCTCTCTCTCTCTTCTCTCTCTCTCTCTCTCTCTCTCTCTCTCTCTCTCTCTCTCTCTCTCTCTCTCTCTCTCTCTCTCTCTCTCTCTCGCTCTCTCTCTTTCCCTCTTTGACGTACCTGCAAACGACCTCTGTTGCAGTCCACGACAATTTCAATAAATCTACGATTATGACCACAAATGCTATGATGATATTAGTGATAAGGATTATGGTGGCTGACCTCACCTCGCTGCTCATACTAGACGTTATGGTGACATTAAATTCGCTTTTGCTAGTATTTTAATTTGTATTTATGACGAGGAACAATTCGAGCAAATGTGTAGCTAGTAACATACATAGTAAAAAAACATACGTACAAATTCACTTGATATCCATAACCACACTATGTGAACCGTATAATGTACATGATGCGAAACAATAGCATAACTATGGCTATTACAAAGGAATATATAAAATTTCACCTTCCTGAACCATGAGTCAAAATTCAATTTCTGAAGTGAAGCTTTTTTTCTACAGTAATCTGATTAAGGTAAATAAGAATGAACGATGGTTTGCAGCCAGCAGAGCCTGCATTAGGTTGCGGAAATACGAAGGGAAATGTGGAAGGGAAGAATAGGAGGGGAGGGGCAAGGTGGTGGAGGAGAGGGGGAATATGGGAGAGGGAAAGAGAGGGAAGAAGGGAGGGGAGGAGGTTGATTATAGGAGGGAGGAGGGAGAAGGGAAGGAAGGAGGGAGGAAGGGAGGGAGAAAGGGAGGAGGGAGAAGGGAGGGAAGGAGGGAGGAAGGGAGAGAGGAAGGGAGGGAGGGGGGGAGGACGGATGGAGAGAGCGAGAGCTAGAGAGAGAGAGAGAGAGAGAGAGAGGAAGGGAGGGAGGGGGGGGGGACGGATGGAGAGAGCGAGAGAGAGAGAGAGAGAGAGAGAGAGAGAGAGAGAGAGAGAGAGAGAGAGAGAGAGAGAGAGAGAGAGAGATAGAGAGAGAGAGAGGGAGAGGAAGGGAGGGAGGTGGGGGGGCGGATGGAGAGAGCGAGAGCGAGAGCGAGAGAGAGAGAGAGAGAGAGAGAGAGAGAGAGAGAGAGAGAGAGAGAGAGAGAGAGAGAGAGATAGATAGATAGATAGATAGATAGAGAGAAAGAGAGAGAGAGAGCGGGAGGGAGGGAGGGAGGGAGGGAGGGAGGGAGGGAGGGAGGGAGGGAGAGAGAGAGAGAGAGAGAGAGAGAGAGAGAGAGAGAGAGAGAGAGAGAGAGAGAGAGAGAGAGAGAGAGAGAGAGAGAAGCCTACAAATAGAAAGAGAAAGCGAACAAGGCAGGATACGCCACCAACAAACTACCGTAAGAGAGGCAAACCACAAGAGACCTCACTGTACTAAAAGTTATCCCACTGATCAACAAAAACGTCTTCACCGCCCAAAACCTCTTCACTACGCAGAAGATAACACGCTCCCGAGACCAGGCAACTGCTCATCGCCTGGGGAGGTTTGCTCGAGGGTACAGCAACATCTGCAGAAAGTTTTTGGAACATTTAAACAGCACGTAGCACCGTTTACGAGCTAATTTCCCTGCAATTGCCGTTTTATTGTTGCAATGGTTAGTACAGATTCTACATTATAACAGCTTCAGTCTTTTACTGTAGCAGTACTGTAATAACTTTGTTCCATGCTCATGTATATCACATTATGAAATACGGTAAAATGGAAGCCAGTATAAATTTTAACGCATTGTAATAACTTTATCCCATGATAGAAAATCGGATTATGACATACGGTAAGAATGGATGCTAATCAAATTTTCAACACTTCGTTTAATACAAAATTACGGAATTAGTTGCCAATAAGAGCTTATTATTATTATTAGGAGAAAAAAAAACAAAACAAAAACAAAGAAAGCATAATATCGAAACTACTGAAATTCTGGCAGCGACGACCTCTCTTTGGGATATATCTCAGTTTAAGAATTCTGTCATGTTCTTTATTACTAGGATAGCATAAAGGGAACACACACGCAAAAAAGTAGGGAAGGGACAAGAAAAGACAAGTTGGAAAAAAATTGTCGACGGATTTTTATATTTATTCTTCTCACAACCATCCATATTTTTTCGATGGTATATCCGTTGAGAAGAAAAAAAGTAAAAATCTAGCTGAAAAAAAAAAAAAAACGAAAAAGAAAGAAAGAAAGAAAGGAAAAAGAATTATGGAATTACAAATACTAATAAGAGAGAAGAAAGTGAGGGAGAGCAAACATTTCATATTGTTTATCTTCCTAATTTCTTTTCCCGCAATGTTTTCTCAGTCTGGATTCCCGGTGATAATAACTCTCCGTCTCCCTCAAGATTTGGGAAACAATACTCCGTGGATGTTTTTTTCTTTTCTTTTTTTCAGCTTTCTTTTTTCTTATACACCTGAAAGCCTGTCAGGGAAGTGAGGAGGGATGAAAATGAGAATAATGGGTCAAGTAAAATGTGAAATAAAAGATCGGTAGTGAAGGGTAGGTAGGTATTTGAAGTTATATATATACACACACACACACACACACACACACACACACACACACACACACACACACACACACACACACATACATACATATATGTCTGTGTGTGTGCTCGTACGTGTGTGTGTGTTTGTTTATTTGTTTAATTGTGTATGCGTGTGTATGCTTGATATAAATGAAGATGGCGCGGTCGTTAAACGAATAGATAAATAGATTAAGAATAAGAGAATAAACATTCCCCGACAGTGGAGAATTTTAACATGTCTATTCCATACTTAAGACGACGACGAAGACCTATATCTGTAGAAGCATTCTTACCTGCAGTCCATTTCCGCTGCCAGATCTGTATTCGAATCCCCGGAACGGAGAGGTCTGTATCGAAACCAACAAACCGCTTTTCCATTGCAATTTATCGAAGAATCTTGGCTATGCTGTGGCTATGCCCCGGTGTGTTCAATTTCAGCTATTTTACTCGGGGGAAATAACTAGCTTGTTGAGCAGGTATGTTACCCCGAGGCGGTGGTTATGCGTTGGAAGGAAAATAGCACTGGCCGTTGTTTGGGTGTGTTATGGCCTGTGAGGTTGCTTTCCATTGCAGTTTGCTCGGCTTTGCATTTCTCTCTGTATGTATGTGTGTTTGTACGTTTGTCTTTTTGCTTTCCTTTGTCTGTTTGTTTGCCTGCCTGCCACTACTTTGTGTAGTATATACCAGTGATCTTTTTTATCTCTGTTTTC
>NC_061839.1:21567015-21569515 GCF_019202785.1 Penaeus chinensis
GTTGCTGCAAATAAGATAAAAAAGATAAAAAGATAATAAGTTATGAATTTAGATATCACATGAGTTCACGGTTATGTACATACATGTTCCGGTATCTAACCTCGATCTAGGTACATGTGCATGGAACACATAGATATCTGCATCTCATTAGTATGGAAGGGTATGAATGTACGTATCATCATTGTGTAAATATTATGATAAGGCAAACTATACATTATTTTCCCGGATGATATTTTTCGTCTTAAATCGTTATTTCCTCTTGACATCTATACATTCCATTCTTATTTTTTCCAATATATTCACTGAAACGATGTCAAATATATTATGCTGCTCGGCTTTGTTGCAATTATGAATGGCAACGGCTGATTGAACTGTCTACACCGAAGCCTTTGACTCTGCTTTTTAATATCGAAGTGTCACAACTTCGGCAGGAGGAATTATTGAATGTCACTGGTGTTAGCAATGACTCACGTACATGCGTGGACTATGGCTATATATTTATCTACCGTTGTTTCGATGTAACTCGTCTGTCATGTGTATGTCATCGTTCATGGCTTTGTAGTATGACAGGAATAATCGAGTAATGCAACACGTGAATGACATTTCACACTAACTGCATCACCGACATGCATGCAATATAATGCAACAGAGCTATAATAGTCATGGCGGTAATGTGGAAATAACATAAAAATTATATAATGAGTGCATTATTAGAATGAACTGTATTCACTTTACGAAACAAGAATATGTTTATCATAAGGAACCAAATTAAATAGCAAATAATAAATTTTCCAAAACAAATAGCAAAAATGTCACAAAAAATAGAAGTTTTCAGAGATATCTTAGTAGCCAAAAGCATAATCAACAGCAACAAAATAAAACAACAACAACGGCAACGACAACACCACCAACAGCAGCAGTAGCAACAACAATATCAATAACAACAACATCATCAACAACAAAAGCAACAACAACAACACTAACAACAACACCAACAACACCAACAACAACAGCAGCATCAACAGCAACAACAATAACAGCAACACCATCACCAAAAGCAACAACAACAACAACACCAACAACAACAGCGACAACAACCCCCGAGTAGACAGCAGCAGTGTCAGTGTTGCCAACACGGGTGGTAGCGATATCAGCCTCATCTGCACAAGAGCCCTCGAAACGCCCCTGGCAATCCTAGCCTTGATTGCTTGAAGTAATTCTCTTCTGTCACTCCGTTTCTCTTGCTTTTCTTCGTGCTTTGTCTTTCCTCATTTATATGCGTCTATCTCTCTTTTTTTTTTTCTTTCTGCATTATGTGAGTATTTTCATATGCAGTCCCTGTTCACTTCCGACCTTCCTGACTCCTGTCCTTCATGCCCGCCCTTTCGTCCCCCAGTTTTTATTTGAGTGATTGCCTGAGAAAAAAGAAAGTTGTATATATATATATATATATATATATATATATATGTATATATATGTATATGTATATATATATATATATATATATATATATATATATATATATATATATATATATGAGTGTGTGTGTGTGTGTCTGTGTGTGTGTGTGTGTGTGTGTGTGTGTGTGTACACATCCACCCACCTATACACACACACACACACACACACACACACACACATTCACATACATAAACACACACACACACACACACACACACACACACACACACACACACACACACACATACACACACACACACACACACACACCACACACACGTACAAATATGCATAAATCTTTCTATCAGAGAGAGAGGGACCGAGAGAAAGATATATATGAATATATATATATATATATACATATACATATATATATGTATATATATATATATATATATATATATATATATATATATATTCATAGAGAGAGAGAGAGAGAGAGAGAGAGAGAGAGAGAGAGAGAGAGAGAGAGAGAGAGAGAGAAAGCCAAAAATAACTGTATTCACACACAAGTACAAACACACCCACGTGATTGCTTAGTTGAAATTGGCGTAATGCAACAGAGACAAACAACGCCCCCTCCCTCCCCCCAACCCTCCGACTCGGTCACATCGCCGAGGCAAGATAGTGTCAGAAGAGCTAATTAGTGTGAGCGCCCTTGTGGGGTTATGTTCTTTTGTACATTGTCCCGCATAGTTTTTTTTCCCCCCTGTGGTGACGTGTTCTTTCATCATTCTTCCCTTCGCATACAGACACGCATACACATGCAAACATACACATACATACGCGGATATACACCCATACACATTTTCACACCCGCAAAAACGCAAAACAACAAACACACAAACAGACGCAAACACATACACATATTCACACTCACACGCCTTCACATACCCACAATATATGTCCTCCAACACCCTATCACTTTAACATCATCCCTCAGGGAAAGTATTATGCAATCATCACAATGCAACACCTTCCCTCTACCTTCACCTACTCCTCAAAAAAAAAAAGAAAAAAAAAAGGAAAAGAAATATAA
>NC_061839.1:21619515-21624515 GCF_019202785.1 Penaeus chinensis
TACAGATATATGTGTATGTATCTATATCTATATCTATATCTATATCTATACATATATATATATATATATATATATATATATTTATACACAGTATATATATATATATATATATATATATATATATATATATTTATACACAGTATACATATATATATATATATATATATATATATACATATATACATATATATATATATATATATATACATATATACACATATACATACATACATATACATGTATATAATATATGATTTATGTGTATGTATATATATATATATATATATATATATATATATATATATATATATATATATATATATATATATATATATATACACACACACACATAAATCATATTCATTTTTTTAGATAATTTTTCAGGGACGATTCAAAAGTGAAGGAAAATACAAGAAAACCAAATAGAAAGGGGAGAAGGAGGAGCGAGCGAAAGGGCAGCTCGAGCAAGCAATGGACACCGAGCGTAACGTCAGAGATTGGCTCCCTGCTTGCCCTGTCCTTGACGAATGACTGTGCGTAATTGAACCATTGACAGAGATCGATTATAAAGCGGGGTGGACGTCGTTTCGAGTGTCGTTCAGTATGCGTGTGTGATTGTGAGTTATTGTGCGATTGAGTGTGTGTGCGTGTATGTTGCCTGTGATTTGTTTTTGTGTGGTTATGTGTGACTGTGTGTAGGTTTTAGTGTGTGTGCAATCGTGTGTATCTGTGGTAAAGTGCGTGTAATTGTGTGTGTGATTGAGTGTCTGAAATGGTGTGTGATAGTGTGTGACTGAGTGTGTAATTGTGTGATAATTTGTGTACGTGTTCGACAGAATTTTATCATTGTGGGTGTATGTGTGTGTGTGTAAGTGAAAGAGAGACAGAAAGACAGATAGACAGATAGATGGATAGATAGACACACCCACACACACACACACACACACACACACGCACACATACACACACACACACACACACACACACACACACACACACACACACACACACACACACACACACACACACACACACACACACACACACACACACACACACACACACACACACGCACACATACACACACACACACACACACACACACAGACGCACACACTCACATATTTATATATACAAAGAGAGAGAAAAAAATACATTGAATACTCCAAATACCTGTAGAACATGATACTAACTTCCATTAACCTAAAACTCCCCTACCGTGACATTCTGCTTCAAGCGGGATTTTCCTACAATTGCTTTTTTTACACTGGCTGGCAACTCCATGAGGTAGGTTCCCATCTCTTGTTTTTTTCTGCCCTTTTATTTCTTAACCTCTCTGTCTCTCTCTGTCTCGGCCTCTCTTTCTCTCTCTCTCTCTCCCTCCCTCTCTCTCTCTCTCTCTCTCTCTCTCTCTCTCTCTCTCTCTCTCTCTCTCTCTCTCTCTCTCCTTCTCTCCCCCCCCCCCCCCCCCCCACTCTCTGTCTGTCTGTCTGTGTCCTACTCCCTCACCCTAAGTTCTGTCTCCCTTCCTTTGTCTTTCACTTCCCCTTTCTCTTCCATTCTTTCTCTTACTGCATCGAAACCACTTCTGTTCTCTCCCCCCCCCCCCCCCCCGCGTCACAGCAGATTCGAAAACCAAGCGTCATTGTCCCGAAGCCGATACAATCCGAACATTCAACAGAGTGCAAATTACGGACCGTACTGTCATGCATTATAGAGGCACAATGGCGTAACTCCGCCGCCTGATTTAATGACACTTGACACTAACAATCGGTAAACAAATAAACACGAGAGAGATAGCTCCTCGTCAACATTTCGAAGCTCCGGTTCGCGCGTTCATTATCGTCGATTCGGAGCTTCATCTGAATGAACACTCTATTCTGAAAATTGTCACTGGGTATTTCGTTGATGTCTGTTTTGTCGCTCGTTCTCACTTCATGGTAATTTACGAGATACACAAGGGTTTGGGCATCGGCATTTGCATACAGAACACAGAAAGGCAGGCAGGGAGGTAGGGAGGCAGGGAGGCAGGCAGGCAGGCAGGGAGGTAGGGAGGCAGACAGGCAGGCAGGGAAGGAGGGAGGGAGGGAGGGAGGGAGGGAAGGAGGCCGGCAGACAGGCAGGCAGGAAGGCAGACAGGCAAGCAGACAGGCAGGGAGGCAATCAAGACCGCAGGGAGGCAAGCGGGCAGGCAAGTAAGCAAGCAAGCAAGCAGGCAGGCAGGCGGGTAGGCAAGCAAGCAAGCAAGCAGGTAGGCAAGCATACAGGTAGGCAGGCAGGCCTGCAGACAGACAGACTCACATATCAATGATTGACACATGATTAGATGATCTGTCATCACAGATTTAAAATATTATTAGGTTCCAGATTTCAGACAATACTCCAACCTCTTGCAGTTCTAGCTCATTTATTTTGTTGTTTACTTGCTTGCTTATTTAGATTTACTGCTAAGTCATGTGATCTTGATTGGTACATATCTGTACTGTATACTCATCCCTCAGATACGTATGTGCAAATATGAGTACAAATTCATATATATTCCAAACACATAACCATCACATGCCATCACACACACACACACACACTCACACACACACACACACACACACACACACACACACACACACACACAAACACACATACACGACAATCAAACACACAAAGACACACGATAAGCAGACAAACACTCAAAGTCGTCCCCAAAGAAGTGCACAAACGGCTGCAAACTTCAATCAACAGCAGCTCATCAGAACTCAATTCTAAATGCGGGATCAACGGTACTCCTGTCGGTTTCCTCGCCCTTTGCTGCGCTGCGTTTTCTCCTCGTCACCTCGCTCTCTTAATGACCACGACCCCGGGTCTCTATCTCGACCCAGTCACTTCATCCTCCTCCTCTTCCTCTTCTTTATTTTTTCCTAATTATTTTTGTGTTTTTTTGTTTCATTTCTAACTTTAATTCTGTCTTATTATTATTATTATTATTATTATTACTCTTGTTATTATTATTATTATTATTATCACTATTATTATTATTATCATCAACATTATGAGTATTATTATTATTATTATCATTACTATTGCACTTTGCATTACTGAACCCCTACCTCTTCCCTTTTCTTCTTCACCTACCCTCTAATATATTACTTTCTCCCCACTTTCTTACCTCCTCCACTTCCCTCTCATCCCTCCTCCTCCCTTTCTTCCCTCCTCCTCTTCCCCTTTCTCCTTTGCCTCTTCGACCAGGTCCACTCGCCCAACCCTTTCCTTCAGATAAAAAGTAGTTCAAATGGCACTTCTTTGTCCACTCCATTCCCATTTCTCTCTCTATTTCCTCCTCTTCATGCTGTATCCCCCTCCCCCCTCCCTTCATTTCCCCTTCTTTATGCTTTCTTTCTCTCTCTCCCTCTCTCCTCTCACTGACACTCGCAGATTCGAGGGGCGCTCATTAAAGATTTCCCCTGACCCACCCAAAGTGACACACCTATGTCGTTTTATGCATCTTTGGACTCTTGTTGAAATTTGCAGGTTGTGTTTGAAGTCGTGAAACAATTTCAGAAATCAGTACCTCATCATTTTGGAAATGTTTGCCCTTCAAAAATGGACGGAAAAATGTGAAAATTAAATGGTGCAATGTCAGGAGAATAAGGATGAGGAAGGATGTTATAGCTACATGACCGCGCTTCCATCTGAGCAATGTGAGAGTTGTGAACAGGGGTGTTGTCTTGTAGGAGGCGGTCACCTATGCGTCTCTTGGTTTTGCGAGCCTCCTGCAATTTCTGTAGCGGTGAAGCGTAGTTAGCTCCTGTAGTTGTAGTACCTTTTGCCAGGAAAGCCATCATCACTACTCCATGCTGGTCCCAAAAGACTGTGAGCATGATCTGGTCTGCTGAGGGACGGTGAGTCAAAGTGCTTCCATGGTTTTGACTGGGCCTTAACTACGAATACCAATAATAATAATGATAACAACAACCACAACAATAATTATGAAATAATAGAAAAGATAATGACATTAATAATTAACAACGGTAATGAAAATAATTCTCTGAAATACATGATAGCACCGATAAACGACATCATCAAATAGAACAGCAAAACACTTAAACAACACTGAAGGAAAAAGGAACAAAGAACTATAGTAGATAATAAACCAGAAAAATTATTACAGAAATATCTTGTAGAGGAGACGGCCATCAGATCCTCTTGCGGTCAGTATAGATGTCATGAACATGGCACTTGTCTTCCTCTCCGACGGCCTTATAGACGACGCAATCCCCTGGAGACACAATTACCCGACGTCTCCCCGAGGTTGAAGGTCCGCCATAAGGGATCTAACGCTATATGGGCGACGCTCTTTTGTTTTCCGGGATGGAGCGTTCTGAGTTATCTTTTCTTTTTCTTATGAGGCAGGAAATATTATCGTTCTGTGTTAAATAAAAATTCTACTTTGAATAGATGCAGGATATAAATGCTTTCAATACTATGTTAAATATACCTTGTTTATCCGTATGATTTAAAGTCAGATAAAAGAGTAATATCTGAAAATGCAAATAGTTATATTCAAACAGTGTGGATTCAATGAGGTGTAAATTCTATTTGCTACGATTCCATTTTTATCTTGTATTTTTTTTTTCTAAAATTGGGAACATTTCTGTATGCTTTGGCCGATTACAGATCAAAAAAGTCCCATTAGATATATCATATAAGTACAAACACATAGATGGGTTTCATATACTGTGTTGAAAGTACACATAACACATTTGTAGATATTTTACATATTCTCTCTTCCTCTCTCTCTCTCTCTCTCTCTCTCTCTCTCTCTCTCTCTCTCTCTCTCTCTCTCTCTCTCTCTCTCTCTCTCTCTCTCTCTCTCTCTCTCTCTCTCTCTCTCACACACACACGCACACACACACACACACACACACACACACACACACACACATACACATACACACCCACCCACACACCCACACACACACACACACACACACACACACACACAC
>NC_061839.1:21639515-21644515 GCF_019202785.1 Penaeus chinensis
CTTCTCATAGGTAAGTGTTTCCCCCCCAGGGCTTCCCCGAATGAGGCATAGATAAGCGTCTGACACCGTCCTGTTGATTCGAGTTTCCTTACCAGCTGAGGGGATACAGTCCTGGCCCCCACTTTTCTCTCTAAACGCTTGTGACGTTATGAGCGATGTTTGCTATCTCCTTTTCTGATTTTTTTATGTTTTGCATTTATTTATTTATTTATTTAATTTATGGCGATTTTTATCATTCGTGTATTTTTGTCACGATTTGTTTGGTTATGTGACGAGATACAGAGATATGTTTTTACTTATGATTGACGTCCTTGTTAGTTATCTTACTATCTTCTTTGTTTTACTTATTCTCTCTCTTTCTCTCTCTCTCTTGCTTGGTCTCTTCATCTATTCATTATCGTCTACATCATTCTTGGGGACATTTTTCTTTTACTTCAAATATTTTTTTTCACTTTTATTTTTCCTTTTGTTTTCTGTCCCTCACTCTCCCCACCTCTCCTTTCTCCTTCCCACGCTACCTTCTCTCTCCTCTCTCTTTCTTCTTCTCTCTCTCCTCTCCCCTGCTCTCCTCTCTCTCTCTCCACCTCTTTATCATTCCCTTCTTTTCCCGGCATCACCATCCGAGCTAGAGTGGGAGGAGCAAAAGCGCGGGAACGGAAACGGACGCGGGAAAACGAACACGGGAAAGTCTCTGTTGATTTTCTCGAATTGTTGAGCTCGAAGACAAACAGGGATTCGTTCGGCCAAGATGGAGGGATGGGCCACGGCTTCGGCTTAGTGCTTCTTCCTGTCTTCCTTATTTTTGCCAAAGATAAGATATTTAGGTAGATAGATAGATAGATAGATAGATAAACGGAGAGAGATAGATAGATAGAGAGATAGCTAGATAGCTAGCTAGCTAGCTAGCTAGATAGATAGATAGATAGATTGATAAAGAGAGAGTAAATACCTATTTTCTCTCATTTTTTCCTTGACAGGTAAAAAAAAAAAAAGAAAAGAAAAAAAAATGGTCCACGGATTCCATGTTTTCAGCTGTTTTTTTTCCGATCATTCAAGAAAAGGTAGACCGTGGCTTTGACTTCGATTAGGTGTGTACATTTTTTTTTATTTTTTTTTTGACATTAAATGTCAGGAAATGTTGCTAAAACGTTATTATCTTTGAACTATTTATTTAATATTTCAATATTCGTAACTCTCCCAGTATATAATATAATATGCATTGGTCTATTCTGTATCAACACTAAGTCTAATTGGTTTAGAGAGACCATGAACAACAAATCCATAAAATCTCATCACAATCCGTCAGTAACCGTTTGAATAATCCTCTACTACATTTAGACACAAATATACCCATAATATCCCCCCGTCTATCGCAAAGTAAATCAACATTTTCCCCCTTGTCAACTTTCTTCCTCAAAATCATTCATTCGTTTAATGCAAATATGTTCTTAATTCCCTCTTAATCTGTTCTTAATGTGTTCTTAATCTACCCAACATCTACGCGTCTCTCCTGGATCAACAATTCTTTTTTTTTTTTTTTTTTTTTTATCCGACAGTAAGATTTTTACATAAGGAACCAATAGACAAATGGATGGCTATTAGATGCATAATAAGGCAGATAGATAAATAGTTGATAAAGAACTAAGCAAATGTCTGAATAATAGATGACTCTAATCACAATCATCAAGTGATAGATAGCTAGCTAGATAGTAGATAGATAGCTAGGCAGATAGATAAATAAGTGATAGGTAGGCAGATGGATAACTAGTAAATGAATAGAGAAACAGATAAACAATTGACAAATAACTAGCTAGATTGATGAAGATGGATAGACAGATAGATAGATCAACAAATTCACTAGCTATCTTGTTAAATAGCAGATAAATGGCCTGGAAAAGTACATTAATAGTAGATAAATAACTAAGCGATAGAAGAATTGTAAATGAATAGTTAAGACAGACAGACAGGTAGATAGATAAATTAATAGTTAAACAGATAAACAGATAAAAGAATAAGCAGACTGTACCGATTACACAACCTTCTGCGTTCGCCTGGGGCAATGATCATTACAACAACACTATCTTCTACCCAGAGGCAAAACAGTGATCAAAGGCCTTTTTATCTTCTTCCTCGTCTCTCAGCATCCCATTGTACATCTAAGAAAGAAAGAAAAAAAAAATACACTCCTTTCATTATCAACAACAACCAAAGGAGTTCTTTATACTCATACATCTTGGGAGAGCTGTTCTTAACATTCTCAGCTTCACGAAAGAGTAATAAGGTGAAGGACGTGTTTAAAGTGAACAGCGTTTGGGAACTGGTTAAGGGCGTTGTGGTTCGCCTTTGTAGTGGGGCTGGGAAGGGTTGGAGTGGGGCATTGGGGTGGGAGGTGGGGGAGAAGTTGGGGAGGGGAAGGATGGGGGAAATGGGGATTAAGAGGGAGAGGTTGGGTTTCGAGAAGGGGATAAGGAAGGTAAGGGACGGAGACAGGGGCATAGAGAAAGGGGTAATGTCGTAGACACTCGAAGGCTTAGTCATCACCACACGAACAACACGAGGGCGGAGCGGATGCCATACGAACAGACGAAACAAAGAAGCTAGGACGAGACGCGAAAAATAAAATAACGTCGCTAGGATTCTAAGTGGATTCCATACAAAAAAATACGGCCAAGAGGACAAGACACAGATAAAAAAAAAAAAAAAAAAAAAAAAAAAGCAGAAGCGCCCTATAACTCAAAGTGGCGATACCATCCCCGCGTGATGGACCAACAGAAGCAAAACATAAATCACGAGTGCGACACAACAAGCAGTTCTAATCGATCGCAATAAAGATCATAATGAGTCAGTTTGGGAACAAGAAATGAACTCGGGTGGCAGGTAGAAAAAGTTAAAAGTGATAAATACAGTGTTAAAAATGTGCTGGGATATAGAAGTCCTGATGCGGGTATCTTCCCAACTACGAGAAATAATCAAGTGATAGCCATCAAGGGCGTGACCGGATGAGCTCCATATCGAAAATAAAAGGGGATAAGGAAGGTGAGGGACGCAGACAGGGACATAGGGAAGGGGGTAAGGAAGGTAAGGGACGGAGACAGGGGCAAAGGGAAGGGGGTAAGGGAGGTAAGGGACGGAGACAGGGGCATAGGGAAGGGGGTAAGGGAGGTAAGGGACGGAGACAGGGGCATAGGGAAGGGGGTAAGGAAGGTAAGGGACGGAGACAGGGGCAAAGGGAAGGGGGTAAGGGAGGTAAGGGACGGAGACAGGGGCATAGGGAAGGGGGTAAGGGAGGTAAGGGACGGAGACAGGGGCATAGGGAAGGGGGTAAGGGAGGTAAGGGACGGAGACAGGGACACAGGGAAGGGGGTAAGGAAGGTAAGAGACGGAGGGAAGGGTTTGGGAAGCAGGTGGGGGGAAGGTTAATGATTTAGGGAGCGAGGATAGAGCTTAGAATGGAGTGTGGAGTTTCTCCTCGCCACCATCCTCATCTCCATCAACATCACCATCATTGTCGTTACTACTACACCATCATTAACCGACACTAATCAAAGCATACAGCCTCTAACCCATCACAACTTAACCACCGCAAACTGCACGCGCACAGCCAATGCTTTCCCAACTCAAATTCCGAAGCCAGAAGCCTCCTTTAAAGCGAGAGATATACCCCCTTCGTATATGAGATTATAATAGTGGAATCAGGCTCGTAAAAGCAGAAATCCGGAGGCAATCTTGCAATCTAATGGTTTATGGGATCCTGCGCAAATCTTTATGGTGTTGCAACTCGCGAGAGAAACGATTTAGTCGCTGCGCATTTTAATATTGCTGTTTTATTTTATGTGTTTTTTTTTTGTTGTTTCCTTTCTATTTCATTTAATTTCATTTTATCTTTTAGTTTATATATATATTTTTAAACATACTATTTTTTTTCTAATCATTCTTTTTACGTTTTTGGAAGTATTTTTTATTTATCATTTTATTTTGGGTATAGTTTACTATTTGATTTATCATGACGTATGATATTTTGTTTTATTCTGTTTTATCTACTGCGGCTGTACGAGTGATCTTCCTCTGCAACTACATATGCTTATATATCCATTTACATATTTATCTACCGTTAGCTTGATTATCCTTATCAGAATGATTATCAATATGCTTATCATTATTGCTAATATTCCTATTAACACTGTTATCACCATGATCAAAATTACCACTATCATTACTATGATCTCATATCCATGATAATGGAATAAAAACATAAAAACGAGCCTTCCTTTTATTATATAACATTATTCCAAAAGTGAAAAATGAATATAACCTTTGAGGAATCTTATGTAAGGTAATGAGAGAGTGCTTATCATGGCAATGGACTGGGCCTTATTGAGTTAGAGAAAACATGTATATTAAGCTAATGAAGTTCTTTTCAATTATTGTTAAAAGCGCGTGGAGTAAAATCTGATTTCACTGATTCTTCGCCATCTACATTATCATTACCATTGTCATTATTATTATTACTATTATTATTAGCATTATTATTATTATTATTATTATTATTATTATTATTATTATTATTGTTGTTGTTGTTATTATCATTATTATTATTGCCATCATTATTACTAGCTATCATAATCATTATTATTAATATTATTATCATTATTTGTATTATCATTGTCCTTGTTTACTAGTATTATTTTTTTTTTTTCTTCTTCTTCTTATTATTATTGTTATTGTTGTTTTTAATATTATTCTATTATTATGATGATGATGATGATGTTTAATGTGATTGATATTGATATATTTATTACCATCATAATCGTTAACATTATCATTATCATTATGATAATAATAATAATAATAGTAATAATAATAATAATAATAATAAAGATAATAATAACATCATACTAATAACATACTAATAACGATTATTAGTATCTGTATTATCATTACCATTATTACATTAATTACTATCATATATTTTTTAGTATTATTTTCTTCGGTTGTAAAAG
>NC_061839.1:21664515-21667015 GCF_019202785.1 Penaeus chinensis
AATAATAATGATAACAAGAACAATAACAACAACAACAACAATGAAAATGATAATAATGATGATGATGATGATAACAATAATAATAATGATAATAGTAATAATAATGATAATAATAATAATAATGATGATAATGAAAATAACAATAATGACAGCAATAATGATAAAGATGATAACAATAATAATAATTATATTCATTTCCATCATGGTTATGATAATGATCAATTAAAAAACGAATCAAAAGGTTAATGAATAAATGAATGAAAATGGTAAATAACGGTGATCCCTCTTTTTCATCGAGGCTGTAAATAAACTTTGATCAAATTCGTCTAAAGTTTATCGTGTGCCGCTCTGAAAACTCATTCAAAACTCAATCAGAACTTGTGTAATGATGTCGTCGTTGACACCGAGGCAAGTTCGTTGACTGCTGTTGTGGGGTATTCACATCTGGACCGCACTTTCCCTTTTCCTGGTCGCCTCGTGGAGTTGTTTGTCTTCCCCGTGCTTTCAAACTGTCTATCCGTTTCTTTGATTTGTTTTAATCTGTATTTTTTTTTTTTTTTTTTTTTTTTTTTTGCTCTTTCTCTCTCTTTCTTTTATTTTCTCTATCACTTTCTCTCTTTCTCTCCCTCTCTCTCTCTCTCTCTCTCTCTCTCTCTCTCTCTCTTTCTCTCTCTCTCTCTCTTTCTCCCTCCCTCTCTCTCTCTCTCTCTCTCTCTCTCTCTCTCTCCCTCTCTCTCTTTCTCTCTCTCTCTGTCTGCCTCTGTCTCCGTCTCTCTCTCTCTCTGGCTCCCTCACTCCCTTCTTTTCTGTTTTTTTCTCTCTCTGTCTTTCTCCCCCCTCTCTCTTTCTCTCTCTTTCTCTGTCATCCACCCCCCCCCCCTCTTCCTTTCTCTCTTTCTTGCTCGATCGCATGCTCTCTTTTCCTCTCTTTAATGTACTTAACAAAACTTCTCCGAATCGTATTTTCAAGTTTTAATTATAACAAGAATACTCACGAGCTATTTGTGGTCTGTTGCGTAATTAGAATTGTGATAAGAGTGAATATCCGAAACCACTTACCCCCGGCTGTCCCTTTCGACCCCATCCCCCCCCCCCCCACACACACACACACATCTCTCTCATCTGTCCCTCCCGCGGCCCTCCAGTGATACACTGAGTCGAGTGAGCGGAAGGTTTTAATGATGATTATATCTCGACGGTAAAAATAACTCGTTTATTTTTGGATGGATATAATTTGGCCATTGCAAGGCACTCATTCACCTGCGTCAATACCTTTTTTTTCGCTTAGGGAATTATCACTTTCAACTGCGTAGCATTTATTTCGCTATGTGCAACATTTGAATGAGAAAAATGATAATTACTGTACAGTGTTTATTCATGACTAACTGTATACAAGCAGGATTTGGCTAGCGGATTGTAAATGTCTTTGTGGACACACTGTATTCCATTCGCTCTAATGAATGCATGTGTTGTGAATGGTGAATGACGTCTGAAAGAGATGCTGAAATCTAACACAGGCACTCGAGTAAAGAGTAAAGGAAAGAGAGAGAGAGAGAGAGAGAGAGAGAGAGAGAGAGAGAGAGAGAGAGAGAGAGAGGGAGGGAGGAGGGAGAGGGAGAGGGAGAGAGAGAGAGAGAGAGAGAATAAAAGAGAGGCAGCATAAGTTAATATATGTTCACGAATCAAGAAACTTTGAAACAACGCCAAGGAACTAGGGGTCTCTCCTAAGCTGATCCAAACAAAGACTTCTTTTATTTACAACAAAAAACCTTAATTTACCATATAACACTCCTATAGCTATATATGTACGCTTCCATATTCAACTCTCATTACCTAGTTGAGATCCATAAACATAATGAAATATGATGTACGAATTCCGTAGATTTATATGACTGTCCAACCTCGAATAAAAAATGCACTCTTCCTCTCTGGCTTTTATTGCGCTATGCTAACATACTAGATACGGTAATCATGTTTTAATTTCTTCTAAATGCTCGTCTGCAAAAATATACCGTCAAGATAGACACCTAATGTTGCCATTTGCGATGAAAGATATGATATAACAAAAACGAATTGTGGTAATGTTGATTCATTTGTCTGTTGAAATTAGATACAATATGGCTCGCTGTTAAGTTAGTAACCAGGCTTATACAACATTCTTGTAAGTGGAATATATATTAGGGTTCAGATATTAAAGGTTGATAAAGCTATGCATACAGTCAAAGTTAAAGGATACATATATTGCTGATCCATAATTCAAGATGTCCGGACACTCAAAAACAAACTTGATAGTAATTTAGGAGTAGTAGCAATACTAATAGCAAAAGCAGCTATGGTATATCTAGAAAAAAAGTATTAACATAGTTAAGATACAGTTGTACATACAGTGATGATGTTATTAATAGTACTGAGAAGAAGCTGATCGTGTGATATAAAAAAGGACGAACAAGAAATGAAATGAATACCAAAATACAGAGAGAAAAGAAAGACAAATAAGATG
>NC_061839.1:21669515-21679515 GCF_019202785.1 Penaeus chinensis
AATTCTAAGGTGCTTGAGGAATGTGTAAGATGGCAGAGAGAAAGTGGGAGAAGGGGGGAGTGAGTGGGTGGGTGGAGGCGAGACGGGTCGGGAGGATAAGGGAAGGATAGGTGTAGGATCGGAGGATGTTGGGGGAGCGGGTGAGAAGAGTATAGTGGAAACCTCTCTCTTTCTCGCTTTCTCTCCCCCTCTCTCTTTCTTTTATTCTCTCTCTCTCTCCCCCCCCCTCTCTCTCTCTCTTTCTCTCCCTCACTCTCTCTCGCTCATTCACTTCCCTTGCCTCTTGTCCGTCTGTCTGTTTTTGTTTTTTCTCCTTCCCTCCTATCTCTCTAACTTCCTCCCTCCTCCCCCCTCTCCCTCTGTCGATCTATCGCTCTATCTGTCAGTCTGTCTGTTTCTCTTTTTTCCCTTCCCTCCTCCCTCTCTTTCTCACCCTCCTCTCTTTATCTGTCTCTCTTTAAAGGAGGAAGTGTCATGAGCGAAGTACAGGAAACTTGATTCTGCTGCTGATTCTGTTTGATATACATAACTTAGCTCATAAATCCATCCAGCTTGTTAACTAAGCTAGACAAGGTACTGCAGTAAGATAAGGCTTTACTTTGAAGTTTGGCTCTCTCTTTTTTCCCATTTTCGGTTTTTATTTGATATATTTGCTTTCTGTTTGTATTTGATTCACTTTCTATTCTGATTAACATTTTTACTACTACGTTTCTTGTATTTTTTTTCTTTTTAGACATCAAGTTTATTTCCTTTAAACTAATTGTTCTTAATTCCCATGATTTGTTTTAAAATCAATTCATGTTGATCTTGGCATCTTTCTTCACAGTTTCTCCTTCTACTTTTTCCCCTAGCCTCGTCTTCTTCTCTGTTTATCGTATTTCCCAATCCTACATACTCCCCCCCCCCCCCCCGTCTACAGTTTTCTAATCTCTCACAATACACAATTCAATGTGTCATTAGAGTGTCATTACATCGGCAACACATCCTACATCCCTTGCAATCCTACAAACCTATATGTAAATCCCCTTTCCCCATCCCCACCTTTCCTTAAAAATCTTATACTTGTCGTGTCATCTAGGTGTCATCTGAGTATGGTTCGTCCTGACATGTGTGTGTCGTTTGAATGTCATGTGTTCTGCCGTCTCTGTGTTAAACTGTGTTATCTGAGTGTCATTTGTTATGCTGTCTATCATCTGAGTGTCATTTGTCCTGACGTCTGAGTGGCATTTCTTCTGCTGTCTGTGTATCATCTGAGTTTCATTTGTTCTGTTGTTTGTATGTCACCTAAGTGTCATTTGTTCTGATGCCTGTTCATTTGAGTGTCATTTGTTCCTGCCGTAATTTTTAGTGTCGTATGTGTGTTATCTGGGTGTCATTTATTCTGTCATCTGTGTGTTATATGAGTCATTTATGTTGATGTCTGTGTGTCATTTATCCTAACATCTGTGTTATATGTGTGTCATCTCAGTGGCATTTGCTCTGTCGTCTGTGTGTCATTTCTTCTGACGTTTGTGTGATACATGGATGTACCTTGTGTATCTGTATCATATGAGTGTCATTTATCGTGTCGTCTGTATCCGTCATTTGCATCATTGAGTGTCATTTTTTGAAACTGAACGCGTCAAACTTTTTTCTCGCCTTACAACTCGTGCAACTTGCAATATCGACATTAAGATGTAGCTGGCTGTGATGCTGTTGTTGTTTTGTTGCAAAGTTGTTGTTATTGATGTTTTATGCTGGTTTGTTTGTGTGTTGATTGAACTCGGATTATTGTTCACTCACCTATTTATTTTATTCATTTGTATATATTGTGCAGTTTATCCTTTCTCTTGTTAGTCATGTGTTAATTCAATTAAAAGTATATCTGTCAACCCGCTGATTGATTTCTGATTATTCACTCATCTGATCTCGGACTCGTGTCTGTTTGATTCCTTTCTTATTTATGTCTTAGTCTTTATTTATGTCGTTAGCTCTTTTTTCACTCACACGCACACATACATGCTGATACACACACATACGTACACGGACGTATATAAGAACAATAGTGTGTGTGTGTGTGGCCGAGTGGGTTAAGGCGGGTTCGAATCCCAAAAGGGAGCTCCCACTGATTGCATACTTGACATGAAATACCCAGGGCTTCAACCCCCCCATGCAATAATTTTGTTTTATTTCTTACACATACATATAATCTTGATTTCTCACTCTGTCTGTCTGTGTTTATCTATCCATTAATTAGTCCATCTATCAAACTATTTTATCTTTCTTTGTCTATCTTCATCCTTCTTATTTCTCTCTCTCTCTATACACAAACAAACACAAAAGCACGATCACTTACACGCAAATTTATGTGGGTGTTATATATATATATATATATATATATATATATATATATATATGTATGTATGTATGTATGTAAATGCCAGACTGGAAACTTTATGGCGCTAGAGCAATATGTTGTGCGCTCTCTGTTTTCACCTCGCAATTCTCCCTTTCTCATTTGCGGGCCGAACAAAATTGTCGAAGTGACTGCATACCGCGCAACGTGGATCACTTAACGAACTGAACTACCGAAAAGATTTATCGATTGAACTGAACCATGCTAGGCTCTGTCATCAATTGCAACCCATTTCAGTAGCCTAGAGAGGATGTATGAATAATGTATCATCCATCAAAAACGTGCATAATGCAACACAATAGTCTTGCAACAACGATCCGCACATTTTTTGACAAACTGACACACATATATCACAGACACACAGACACACACACACTCACTCACACACACACACACACACATATATTTACACACTTTTTTATATCATGCAATGGCTATGCACTCCACCTCTTATAAATACCCCTCGACACCGAGGCCGAGTGGGTTAAGGCGCCCAATTCGAATCCGCGATCGCGGGTTTGAATTCCAAAAGGGAGCTCCTACTGATTGCAACCTTGCCCGGGGCTAAAAGACATGAAATCCCCCCCCCCCCCGTAAAACAATCAGTTTTATATATCACCTATATATATACATATACATATATATATATATACATATGTATATATATGTATATATAAATATATAGATGTATACACACATATATATATGTATATATATGTTTGTTTGTGTGTGTGTATACACACCCACACACTAACACACACACACACACACACACACACACACACACACACACATATATATATATATATATATATATATATATGTGTGTGTGTGTGTGTATACAGACACAGATATGTATATATCTATTATTTCCTCTGTAGGACATTTCCCCAGCACACTCTTTTTTTTTGTTGTTGATGTATATCGTTCATAAGCCACCGATTTATCATCACGTGAAAAATCATTATCGTTGTCTGTAAATAATAAAAATAATAATAATAAATTAACCATTAAAAATAAATAAATAAACATATCTTATTTTTATCTTACAGTCCTTATTCTCCCTTTCTTGCCATTCATTTTTTCGTAATAATTCTCTGAAAGGCATGGAAAGACCCCTTACACCGACCGAGAGTCCAATGAGAAGATCCTCAAAAGTCGGACAGGGATGCGAGCTTCTAGAATTGATCCTCAAATTCCTCGGACATGCAATCCGTAAAGACGCATTTGAAAATTGAAGGTAAACAGGCAGACCGACAAAAACATACCTTGACAATTTCAATATACAAACGAGCTCGACAACCTTAAACATGGTGCTAAGTACTTCGTCAAACGCCGCATCGATGATGGCACAGAAAGATAAGATATATATATATATATATATATATATATATATATATATATATATATATATGTGTATATATAAATATATATATATATATATATATATATGTATATATAAATATATATATATATATATATATATATATATATATATATATATATATATATATGAAATATATGTGCATATATATTATATGTATAAATTTATTTATAATCTGCTTTACTACCTTATCTCCCACTTTTATCTTCACGGTCACTTTCTCTTTACTCCTTGTTATGTCATTTTATTGGTCTTATTTACATTTATTCTCAATCCTTTACTTTCACCTTCTTTCTTCAGCTCGCTCACTAATGCTTGTAATTTCTCCTCTGGATCTGCTATTAGTACTGTATTACCTGCATATCTGATGCTGACGTTCCTTCCACCAACTGAAATACCTTCTAGCTTTCTAACTCATCCATGACTACTTGGCTGTACAATGTAAACAGATCTGGTGATAACACACATCCTTGTATTACTCCTTTTCATCATCTACTCTCACTGCTGCTTTCTAATTCCAATACAAGTTACTTATCAGACTGGTGTTTTTCTTCATGTTTCACTGTGTCAAATGCTTTCTCAATATCCACAAAACACATAAAAAAACATTCCTCTGCATTTCAACTGATCTTTCTATTATCATTTTTAAAGCAAAGATTGTATTGGTGGTACCTTTCCCTTTCCTAAACCCATACTGTTCCTCCGAGACTAGTTCGTTGATCTTTCTTTGGAATTGCAATAAAGACAACTTCTGGAATATATCCACTGCTATAGATTCGCTAAATCAGTTATCTCCTTTATTCCAAATTCTCCTGTAGCATCTATCATCTCTATCACAATTCCATCTTCTGCTGCCTTTCCTTTTTCCATAGCTTTTATTGCTGCTCTTACATAATTGTAGGTCCTGACAAAGTATCTTCAAATTGGGGTATATCTCCTCTATTATCATTTATATAACATGTTTACATTCTCTTCCCATTTATTCTTTGTTTCAGCTGTTTCAACCAAGATGTTACTATCCATACCTTTAATGATACTGTTCCTCCTTGCCTCCCAATTCCTTGATCTTATCATATATTCTTGATGAATTAGCTCTGTTCAGATCAATTTCAATTTCAACACATTTTTGCACAATCCATTCTTATTTCCTTTCTCTACACTTTCTTTTGATTTCATAATCTAACTCTTTGTACCTCTCTGTTTGATTTCCATTTTCTTCTCTCATTCTCTCTTTTCATTCTCTCATTTTAATCGTTCTGCTTCTTTCACTAAATTATTAAATCTACCAGTTTAGAATAAGGTGTTAACATTTCATGTAGCTAATTTCATTGTTTTATCTGTGCGTACAGTAGCTTGATGACGGGCGGCTGGTACTTGCTGCACATATCCAGACCGGCCGGACGAGACAGCAGCTGCTCTGGCAGCACTCCCATTAACGTCATTCCTTATTTTTCCATTTCTTTTACTTTTCTTGATTATACTTGGGTAATACGTGGTAAGGGCCCCAATTCTCTTCCACGGTTTTTCGTTCTTGGTTGTCTCTAGTAGCCTTTGCCTTAAGAGGTTTAACCTGTAAGGCAGCATAAGGGGTTGGCAATTAAAGCGAAAGCCCCCCCTACCCGTGAGACAGACTAGATCCCGCCAGATGTCAACCTGGTATTTCATAGTCTCGGGGAGACCTTGCCCAAGGGTGGCCTGGAGGTAGCTATGGTAAAGGATAACCTCATTATCCCACGTCGAAACTCTATAGCCGGTCGCAGTTTAACGTCATACCCAGGACTATAAAACAAAGTTCGCGCTCTGGCTTTCTAACATCAGAGGAAAATTCGCGATCATAATAATCTCACTGGCTTTCTAACTTTAGAGGGAAATTCTGATTCATCTTTATATGATGAAGGCTCATACGTACTGTAGTACTTCGGCTTTCTAACTCTAGAGGAAAGTTTGCTTTTGTAATATTTCTCTGGTTAATATCCTTGGCTCCTGCAGAAAGATAGACATTCTTCCTTACGAGTCTGCCAACTCCTTGTCGCCAGGAAATGTGGATTCTCAGGAAGCCAACTGTGCGGCGCGTTGAGATAACCTCCTGGGGTGAAAGATGCATAATATAACTGCCCTGAGGAAATACGAGCTCAGCGGAACCAGATTTTTCTCTATCCTTCCATTTAAGGCTGATCTCCATCAGACACTTCTCTGTCCTTCGCTGCTGGAAATTTTGTTTGTCAATGAATATACGCGCCCAATTCGAATCCCAAAAGGGAGCTCCAACGGATAGCAACCTTGCCTGGGGCTGAAAGACATGAAATGCCCCAACATACACATATATACATACATGTATATATGCGTATGTATATATATATATATATATATATATATATATATATATATATATATATGTTAGTGTGTGTGTGTGTGTGTGTGTGTGTGTATGTATATGTATGTATACATACACACACACAATGCCTGGGCGAAAGGATGTGAGGAGTAAGCTGTTGTCCACGCAGCAGGCTCCCTCTCTCCACGCAGCTGATGAATCCAAAGGAACGACATAGACCGATACAGTTTGGCACCATATATCAACACACACACACACACACATATAAATATATCTGTGTGCTTGTGTATCTATGTGTATTAAGAATCGACTCTGTCGATAAGGAATGTTGTGGTTTATTTTTCAATAAAGATTTAATGATAAACACATCTAGAACCCTCTAATACTCAGTAATATATACATCTCCAATAAAGAGTGAAGATGAAAATAGTTTGTAATTGAAGTGAAAAAGCAACGACAAGGAAAATACAGAAGTGCCATAATTGATGAATATAAGAAACAGCAACAACGACCAATCCTAAGAGAAATGCTAATAGCGAATGATTTAAAAGAACAAATAAATAAAACAAGAAAACAGTGGTAAAGAAAACACCAACACAAACAATAAAAAAAAATATACCAACTGTATACCAAATCGCAGAGAAATATAATGCACAAAAAGTAAAACAATACTAAAAAGCACATTAAAAACAATATATGATATCATATGCGACGAACATCCTCTGAGACTTGTAAAACCCCTTTCCGAACATCTGCTCAAGTCTCCCCTGAGGAGATTAGAAACACATTAAAGGCAAAGAGACAGGCATCATCGAACAGAATTTTCCGGATGAAGAAAAGCAGGATGTCTTTCTCTTATGGGAGGAAATGCAACTCTTCCGTCGGTGAAAAGGATTTGTGACAGTGGCTCGTTTTGAATAGTTTGATATGTATTCATTGAGTTTGTTTTAGTTATTCAAATGCGTGTTTTTAGAAGGCATGCATGTGTGCTTTATGTATCTACGGGTAGATTGTAGTGAGAGTGTATTAAGCTCCTGACAAAAGGCCAAAAATGTCGTTTCAACACTGAATTATGTTTAATCATCTTCAAAAACTAACTCCAAACACTATAACATCAACATATAAGAAATTGCTTGCCAGTTGAATACATATTTCAATAACTACATAGACCAGATTATAGAATATATGATATAGGACGCTTTCTCATAACGCTTATATCTCAGGAAACAAAAGGAACTGTAACTTGTCAGATCACTCGTTAGAAAGGTCTACTAGTCGGGTATATAGGAAAATCGGCACAGTACGGATGCGCCTTCCCGGAGTCCGAACATAACCCGAAAGCTGCTAAAATCGGGTATCCTTATATGTTAAGATGTACCTAAGAGACCTAACGGTGCCCCTTAACTAACTTTAATAATTGGTCATCCCGAAACTTTAGTAAAACCTTGGCTTATATGTGCTCGTTTAAATGGTCTTGCTGGTTATAGTTTGAGCTGGGCTTTTGTTACCAAGTGAACTTCATCACACCTGAAAAAAGTATTATATTAATAACAATAATGAAAATAATAACAACAATGATAATAATGATATTTTTTCTGAAGCAACCGCAAGTTTTCCTACTAACTACGAATAATTGCATTAGAAGTCTGTGTTTGGTTGAATAAAGAAAAGACAAAACTTCTATTTTTAATGTATGTTATTTTACCGGACGAATCCCTAAAACATTATCCGAAAAAAATCCATTCTCCCTCTCCCTTCCCTCCCATCCATTTTGTGTGAAGAATCACTATTACGATTTTCTTGAACGCAATACAAAGACAAAGATCAATACGATTTTATTGGATTTAGCATATATACGACATATGTACACGCACACACAGACACACACACACACACACACACACACACATACACAAACAAACACAAACACGAACACACACACAAATGTGTGTATATATATGTGTATATATATGCATACATATATACATATATATATATATATATATATATATATATATATATATATATATATACATATATATGTATACATATACATATATATATATACATATACATATATATATATATATATATATATATATATATATATACATACATATATACATATATATACATAGACATATATACATATATATATATATATATATATATATATATATATATCTATATGTACACACACACACACACACACACATATATATATATATATATATATATATATATATATATATATATATTTATATATGCGCCAATAACTTGAAAATACCACATGCTCCTTGTACATTTGGAATCCTCTTTGCAAGACTCCTTCCCTCTCTCATGCTAAAACTCTCATTATCTTTCTCCTTCTCTCCTTGTTCCACCTCCTTGTCCACCTTCTTCCCGTCTTATTGAGCCCTGTGTAGTTATCTTCTTATATTTCCCCATTTTCCTCTTCCTCTTCTTCTCCCTCTTTCTCTTCTTTTTCTCTTCTTCTTCGCTCTCTCTTCTACCTCGTTATCGGCTTTCTTGTCCTTTAAGAGAGATTTTATATACGTTGTTATCTCCCTTCAATTCCTCCTCTTCTTTATCTCCCAATCCCTCTTCTCCTTCCTTCTCCCATTCCCTCTATTCCTCTCTATCCACTTCCTCCTCATCCTTCACACAAACACACATATATATATACATATATAATATACATATATCAAATCTACCTTATAGATATTGAATTTGCATTGTTATCTCCCCAATCTTGTGCTATTTTCTCTTTTTCTCTACTTTCCTGACACTCCCTCTCTTCGCCTTCCTCCTCCTCTTCTTTATCCACTTAACTCTCCTCTTCTTCAATCTCTTCCTATCCCGGCTCCAACTCCTTATGAATTGTCGTCTTAAAGATATTCAGATTTGCGTTTTTATTATCCTTTAATTCCTCTTCATTCATTTCCTCACTCCCTCAATTCTCCACTCCCCCTCTTTTGCTTCCTATTCTTTTTTGTCGACTTACTCCATCCCCTTCCTTCATCTCTTCCCATCCCCCTCTTCCTCTTATGTTTATGTTCTTATCTTTCTCCAATTTCTCTTCCCTTTCCCTCTCCACCTATTCTCCTTTTCTTCCACTTCTTCCCCTTCCCCTTCTTCTTTATCCGCTTACTCCACCTCTTCCTCTATTTCCTCCTATCCCCCTCTCCCTCCTTATCCGTCCTCTTGTCGTCTTAAGATTATTGAATTTGCATTATCCCGTTCTACCTCCTCCTTTATACTCTTCCTCCACTTCCTCTTCCCACTTCTCCATCTCCTTTTTATTCACTTACTTCTCTTCTTCCTGCATCTCTTCCTATCGCCCACCATTCCTCCATCTCCTCCTAACCCCTGCTTCCTCTATCTCCTGCTATACCTCTCTACTTTTTATCTACTTACTCCTCCTCTCTATCCACTGGCCTCTCCTCTTCCTCCTCATCCTCCATCTCCTCCTATTTCTTCTCTTCCTCCATTTCCTCCTATCCCTCTTCTGTCTCCATATCCTCCTATCCCTCTTCTTCCTCCTTATCCGTCCTCCTGCCGTCTTAAAGATATTGGGTTTACGTACGAAGACTCAATATCTTGGCTTTGGTGGGAGAGGCGAAATCCGACGAGAAAGTGTTACCAAGACTGAGAACCACGCCTCTGGTTTAGAGTTGTAAATATTCTGGTAACGTTGGGACGCTAATGGTGACGAATACCTATGCATTTCACCTTTTTTTTCAGTTTTAATGTGATTGTGGTCTCTGTATTTTTTGCCCAGAAAGATACAAGCGAAAAGCATGAATAGGGGGATTGTGGCAGAAATGGAATTAAGGGATTAGGTGCAATTTGATGAAGGGTAGAGATGGGGGAAGGGGAAGATAAC
>NC_061839.1:21682015-21684515 GCF_019202785.1 Penaeus chinensis
GGTATTAAATGTAAGGATTGACTAGAAAATAAGAATTTTGATTGCGATATTGATAGTAGTAATGATACAAAAATGATTCGTGATAATAACAAAGTTGGTGCAGACAATGACGGTAATATAAATAGCGATATGTATATATATCTATATATATATATATATATATATATATATGTACATATAAAATATATATGTATATATATATATATATATATATATATATACATATATGATATATATATATATATATATATATATATATATATATATATATATATATATATATATGTATATCACAACCACAACGATAATAAAAAGATAAAAAAAACATGGTATTGATAGTGATAAAATTAATGGTAATGTATAAGCATTATAAACAACATTGAATGTATAAAGTATAATAATGGTAATATAATCAGTAATAATAAAAGCGATAACACACGCAGAATGAAGATGGTAATAATGATGATGAAAATTATGATATGAAGAATAGTCATGTTAATGATAATGATGATAATCGCATTAAGTAATCAACATAATGATGGCAACATTAGTGATACCACAATGATAATAATAATGATAAGGATTGCAATCGCTAAAGACAATGCATACATCTTTAACAATGATGATAACGATACTGATGTCACTTGGAATAATGTAGAAAATGATAATTATGCAGTATGCAAAATTGAAAGAAAATGATGAAATAGGAAAGAACCCGAGACGCAATTAACCACAAAACATCATTACCAATCTCCGCCTGAACACGTCAAAAGCCCGAGCATCTTTTCCCTTGAGAACCTCTATCAGCCGACGCATTTTTGTTCAACTACCGCCTATGACGTCACATCTATCAGAGACACTTCACTCCCCGTCCAAGTTCGCTCCTCCTCCCTCCCTCCCTCTCTCTCCTCCTTCACTCCTCCACCAAGTGCCCTCCTCCCTCTACCCTCCGTCCTCCACTCTCTTCGCTCCTTTCTCCTCCCTTATTCCTCCTCCCTCCTTTCTCCCTCCCTCCTCCCTCCCTCCCTTCTCCCTCCACCTCATCTTTACTTACCTTCTAAAGAGAGATAAAGAGAATCACAGAGATAGAGAGAGAACCACAGAGGGAGAGAGAGAGCAATAGACAGAGAAAGAGAAAAAGAGAAAGAAACACAAAAAGAGAGAGAGAAAAAAAAGGTTAAAGAGAAAGAGAAGAGCCGATCTACCGAAAGGTCAATCTCTTCGCCCCTTGGGATGAGATCTCGTTCCTCCGAAGGCCATCTTGCACGTTATTAAGCAAGCTGTTCTTATGATAATGAGGCAATCAGAGAGCCATTGTATGAGCGACTTTCTCCTTCGGTGAGGAAGGGAGGAGGTCGAAGAGTGAGGAAAGAGGAGGGAGGAGGGAGGAAGGAAGAGGGAGATGGGAGGAAGGAGAAAGGAAGGGGGAGGTGGGAGGAGGAACGAAGGAAAAGGGAGGTGGGAGGAAGGAGGAAGGAAGAGGGAGGTGGGAGGAAGGAGAAAGGAAGGGGGAGGTGGGAGGAGGGACGAAGGAAGAGGGAGGTGGGAGGAAGGAGGAAGGAAGAGGGAGGTGGGGGGAAAGGGGAAGGAAGAGGGAGGAAGGAAGAGGGAGGTGGGAGGAGGGAGGAAGGAAGAAGAAGGAAGGAAGAGGGAGGTGGGAGGAAGAAAGACGTCGAAGAGTGAGGGAAGAGGAATAAGGTAAGGGAGGCGAGAGATGGAAAGAAGATGGATGAGGGAATGAGGAGGATAGATAAGGGAGAAGAAAAGAGGGAGGAGAGATGAGGGAAGCGGAAAGAGAGGGAAGGGGGTGTGGGTACGGGGGGGGGGGGGAGAAAATGACGCCACGGCGGGAACAGATGTGATTCGTCTTTTGCCAGCGCCGCCGATGGTATTGTTACAGTTGACACAAAATTTGTTTATTTAGTATTCTCTCCTCCTTAGTTTCTCTCTGTTCTCTCTATTATCTTTCCTCTCTTTCTTTCAAATGATCAATCTGTCAATCTAATACATCTGTCTACTTCTCTCTATCTGCATATCCATCAATCTATCTGTTAATTCATTTATCTATCTATCTATATATCTACCTATCTATCCATTTATTTATATACCCATCTATCTACCTACCTATCTCTTTTCTCTTATCCCCTCCTCCCTCCCCTTCTCTCTCTCTCTCTCTCTCTCTCTCTCTCTCTCTCTCTCTCTCTCTCTCTCTCTCTCTCTCTCTCTCTCATCTCTTCTTCTCTCTTTTTTTCTCTCTCTCTGTCACCGAAATGCATATCTTAAGCGAGAACGAAATTAGACTAGGGATATCACACGCGCTTATGAAATAAATAAAAACCTCTTCATGCCAATAACAATCCTGTGTGTTTACCCTGGATGCCTACCCAAGGGGATATCAATCAGACTAAAAGCTTTAACGTGTTCAGAAACATCAATATCTAACACATAAACATTCAGGTACATGAGTAAACAAAAGCTAAAAGATCACCTTGTGGACACT
>NC_061839.1:21719515-21722015 GCF_019202785.1 Penaeus chinensis
TAGATTATTTTGAGGACATTGCCAAACTGCTTACGAGGGAGGATGTTTTGAATTCTTTGGACAACAGGACCTTGTCTGATGCTCCTGAAATAAGGATACCGGGGATTGTTGTTGGGAAGCTCGCAGTGTGCGTGTGAGGAAACTGAGAGGAGGAGAGATAGAGGGAGGAGGTGAAAGGAGTGGGAGGGAGAGAGAAAGAGAGGAAGGGAGGGAGGGAGAGAGACAAATAGATAGATAGATAGAGAGAAAAAGAAAGAGAGAGAGAGAGAGAGAGAGAGAGAGAGAGAGAGAGAGAGAGAGAGAGAGAGAGAGAGAGAGAGAGAGAGAGAGAGAGAGAAAGAGAGAGAGAAAGAAAGAGAGACAGAGAGAGACAGATAAAGAGTCAGAAAGAAAGAAAGAAAGAGAGAGTCAGAGAAAAGTTCCGTGTAAATACGTTTTTATTCTCTTTTGGAATATCTCCTTCAAAGAATGTACTCCTGATGTGTTTCAATATTTTAGAACTCGGATGAAGCAAAGACAACGTCTATTTCCGTACACTAACCCGCCCCCCCCCCCCCCCCCACACACACACTCCCATCCTTCTTGTCCGACTAAATATAGCTGTGTAGTTTAGTTTATTAGAAAATAATTAGGGATAATCAGTATTAACTGCGAAAGAGCTCTTGTTATTGGACAAGAAAACAATGACATTATGGGAATGAAAAGGGAGCAAGAAGAGGGAGAGATAAACAGCGGAAAAGGGAAAACGGAATAAAATAAAGAAGGAATGAATTTATATTACAGATCTTCTGAAAAAGAAGAAGATGGAGCTTATTTTCTCATTAGGTGTGACTGTCAGTCAGTCAGTCTGTCTGTCTGTCTGTCTGTCTGTCTGTCTGTCTGTACATCAGTTTATCTTTTTGTGTTATTGTAATTTCCTCGCTATTACCAGTTTACTGCTTAGCGAAATATAACGAAACAATAGAAAAGTACATGACTACGTTGAACAGGAGCATCCCTACCCCCAACCCCCCCCCCAAAAAAAAAAAAAGAAACGCAGGTCCCCGAAGAGGTTTTAAATTATTCCAATTTATCCAATGATGAGCGGAAAATTGGAAATATTTATGCCTCACTGAACGCAAAACGCTCAAAATGATGAACAAATATTGTTAAAAAGGAAAACAAAATCACAAACATGTAATTTTTTCTCTCTCTCATTTTTACTTATATTCAAGTCAATTACAGCTTATATATTTATATTTTTTCCTTCTTTACCAATTTTGTATTTCAATCAAAAGTTTTAAAATGCTGCATGGAATGAATGCAAATTTCCAGTCATGAATTTTGGCAAGGTATTAGAACTCGTATGAAAAACATTATCGACTAATTAAAAAGAAATATATGTTACAGCGAGCAATTAATTATACTGGCTATTAGGATGCCTTTCGGATTGCTTTTTTATTGTTTGTTCATTATATTTGATGGAATTATAATGTTGATAATGATAAGGATGATAATAATGATAATAATGACAGCAATGAATAGATAATAACGTAATGCTAATAATAATGATTATAATGATAAAGAAGAAGCAAAAGAATAAAAAGAAGATAACAAAAACGAAGAACATGAAGATAAAGAAAAGGAAGAAGATAAGAACGACGGCGAAGAAGAATAAAAGAAAGAAGAGAATACAAGGACGAAGGTAATAATAAATTCAAATCGTATGCTAGAATTCCAAAAATATTCAGCGTGCAAGTGTGGACTTTATGAGCATCAAATGTATTCAATAATCAGGTGATTATGGTAGAAAAAATGAAAATAATGAAACTTTAATTCTGCGAAAAGATATTCTAGTTTCCGGAAAACCGATATGCAATGAGATTTACATTGCAAATGCATGAGCAACAAGTGTAATATTACGGTGAAAGCAAAACAATAATGGTTAAACATTTTTGGATATTGGTTTCACTTTCATTGTTACATTTTTTGTAAAACAAAAATTTGGAACATGAGAGAAGTTATTGTTAAAGTTTATTTTTCTAAGAAATGGATTAAAGATAAAGTCATCGAAACAAATACCATTAATAATGATAGTATTCTGCATATCATTATGGACATTATTTTTGTTATTGATTTTGTATATTAGACAATACTGGGTGCTCATGCATGTAAAACTGCCCCCCAAAAATGAATAATGAGTAGATAAAGAACAAAAGGATAAAACAATGGAATTGACAGAGAGCGCAGGTGGCTTTCAGACACGGTTGGTATTGAAATCATATTTACATTTTCCAATTCTTTTTGAAACTTTCATAGGTCGAAGTTATCAAAGGAAGTATTTCTGTAGCTATTCTGTTTTCAATAACGGGATGAAACATGACTGTAGCACCTGTTATAAAGCGAAAATGTATGTAGACTTTTACGTTTTCATATACATATCCACATATACATACGCTCGTTCATTCACGCTCATACATACGTCAAAGACACATGCACATATATATACACACAGAAAAAA
>NC_061839.1:21867015-21869515 GCF_019202785.1 Penaeus chinensis
TGTTTTTGTCGCTGCCTCACTGTGTATGTGCGTTTGTGCCTGACTGGTATGACTGTTTGTTTGTCATTCTCTGTCGTTTATTCTTCTGTCTGTTTGTCACTCTTGATCTCAGGTCCTGTGTCTGATTGTATGGTGAGCTCTTTATTTCTCTCTCTCTCTCTCTCTCTCTCTCTCTCTCTCTCTCTCTCTCTCTCTCACTGAATACCCCCCCCTCTCCCACTCTCTCTCTCTTTACATCTCCCTCTCTCTCTCTCTCTCTCTCTCTCTCTCTCTCTCTCTCTCTCTCTCTCTCTCTCTCTCTCTCTCTCTCTCTCTCTCTCTCACTGAATCTCTCTTTTCCTTCCTCTCTCTCATCCCCAGACGTACCTAACCTTCCTTGCCTTCAGGTGTCCAAACTGACAGATAATGAGGGCGTGTTGTACCTTTTCTATTCCGTATTTGCGCAATTTCTTTTCTTTATTTCTATTGCCAGTTGAACAAAGTCAAGAGCAAATTTTGGCATGTTTTTTTAAAAGTTTAATCATTACCAGGTTTTAAGAAGTACGGTACGAATAGCATTGAATATTCATTATTTGATTAGCTTTTTAAAATTTATTAAGTGTCTTTTCCACCTTGTGTTTTCCCTTCTGGAGATTGTAGCTTTGAAGAAAAAAACAAAAACGAGAATGTAGATTTTGGAGTGTTTATATTTCATGCAATAATAAATTCTCTTTTGCTGTGATCTCTTACTTTTTTTTGTCGTTTGCATTTTCTTGTCTGTTTCAACGCATTGTTATTAAAATAGAATGTTACGAAAAAGTAGGTAATACAAGTAATGAGAAGAAAGTTATGAATGATAGGAACAGTAGGAACAGCAGAATAAAAAGAGAATGATTATGATGAGGAGACAAAGCTGATTATCTTTTGATAGAGTTAATACGTCATTCAATTCTTTGCATACAGAAATACTGTTGCTTATTACATACGCAAAACATTTAACCTCTTTTAATTGTCACAGAAATGCGGTAAATTGAACTATAAGTCTTTAAAAGTTTTGAATATAGACTACAATTTCGAAATACATATGTCTACAACGCTTTTTTTTTTTTTCCTTAATACAATGAATATCCTTAGAAACACTTTCTATGGCAAATGGCATCTTATTCATATGAAAATTCCAATGAGTATTATTTACACTTGGACATTCAACCTGCAAATTCTCATCACTATCCGTCAGTAACCAATTAGACGATTGGCCTATAAAAAAAAAAAAAAAAAAAAAAAAAAACTGTTCTAGCAAAAGTACATCTAATCTACTCAAAAAAGTACCACAGGGTAATAAAATTTCTTCCACGTACAAAGTCATTCATGGTTTTAATTAAGCAAAGACGTGTTTTTTTCCAGACACGTGTAGAAAGAGTTACTCACCGTTATATTTTCCTTAGTTCATCCTCTTTAAAACATACATTGGAGTTCCCTGATGTTGCTGTGTGTTTTTTCTAGGATTTCCTTTGTTTATTCATTTGTTTTGTTTATCTATGGAAGCAGAAAAAGTCTCTCTCTCTCTCTCTCTCTCTCTCTCTCTCTCTCTCTCTCTCTCTCTCTCTCTCTCTCTCTCTCTCTTTCTCTCTTTCTCTCTCTCAATGTATCTATCTATCTATCTATCTATCTATCTATCCATCTCCCTATCTCTCTATCTCTCTATCTCTCTATTTACCAATCTCTCCTCTATCTATCTATCAATCTCTCCTCTATCTATCTATTTATATATTTCTATCTATCTAACTATCGTTCTCTGTCTCCCTTACCAATCAGTTTAATTGTAAATGAGATTTTAACATGCTCGATGATGTTCCCTGCACATCACTGTTCTCCATGTCTTCCCTATTTATTTCACCTCCTCCCTCGTAGTCACTGTTTTCGTGTTCATGCTAATCATTCCAGTTATCGTTGCTACAACTTCCAATTAATGTCTTACCTTGTTCCTCCTTCCTCCATCACACTCCTCGTCTTCCCCAACTTCGTACCCTGCTTTCCTCCCCATCTCTCCTAAATTCATTCTCCTCTTTATCATTATTTTTTTCTTTTTTTCCATCAGTCTTCCCCATCCACCCCTTGTCCCATTCTCTTCCCCCTTTCTCCCTCCCCTTGTCTAACGTCATATCCTCCTCCTGCTCCTCCCATCTATTTTTTCTACTCCTTCCCCTTCCTTTTTTTCTTCCTTCCGCCTCCTCCTCCCGTCTATTTTTTCTACTCCATCTATCTGTTTTTATATCTTCCTCCTCCTCACCCTTCGACCTCCTCCTCCTCCTCCTCCTCCTTCTTCTCTACCCCCTTCTTCCTCCTTACCACCTCTTCCCCATCCCTCCCTCACCCCCTCCCCCCCCCCTCACCCCTGAAAGCAATCATGTATCTTGAATCCCTTTTGTCTGAAGACCATTCCCAGGGACTCTGTTGCCAGATCGCGATCGGAAAATAAAATAGAAATAACATCTCGAGATTACGTCATCGCTCGCAATCG